>NC_091748.1:50443435-50603435 GCF_043380555.1 Nothobranchius furzeri
TTGAAAAGGAAGCCCCTGTTCTGGTAGTGCTTGGTAGGTCATTCCCCATTTGTGGAACGATGCATGAGAAAAGTCTGGATTGTCCTGAGCGTGGTGTAAGCACTGTTAGCCGACGATCCTGTGATGACCGGAGTGGCCGGGCCGAGACGTAAGCCTTTGCAAGAGGATTCAGGTAGATGGGAGCCGTACCATCTCGGACTTTGTATGCTAGTGTTAGCAATTTGAATTTGATGCATGTTGCTAGCGGTAGCCAGTGGAGCTCAATGAACAGAGGGGTGACGTGTGCTCTTTTTGCCTGATTGAAGACCAGACGCGCCGCTGCGTTCTACGTTTTTTAGCCTTCTTTAGCTCCCTTAAACTAGTGTAGGTTGTGCAGATATTGTCTTTGGTTTTAGCTTTTTGCTTTGCCTCTAAAGACATTACTCTATCACTTTTACTTCAAGGCTCTGCCATGATACCAACAGGAAAAGCAAAATTCTTGTGCTTTTTATTGACAATCGGCAAACTGAAAATGCTAACCACTAGCATTATAGCTAACAGCCATAAAACAGAGCTTGGACACCTACCTGCTCCACAAAATTATCAAGTCTAGTTTTTGGTCAGCAGACAGCAGCATAGTGATGTCAAATATGAAACTGGTCAAGTTTCTAACCCAACAATGACTGAGAACTGTTTTCTATGGACAAGAGGCGGAGTTACACTGTGGACGTATCACCAGTCCATCCCTGTGATGCCATGTCAAGTTGCTGTTTGCATGTGTAGCATTTATTTGTCCTGGGGAGATTTAATGTGTGTTAGTGTTGCACTCCTAAAACAGACAGGACTCCGTTTTCTGTTTGGCAGCTTTATTTGCCCCACGCTGCATTGCTTTTTTTGGGCTTCTCTCTGGAGCGGGCGCGAACCGACACCATTACACACCAGCTACTTAGGACCTCTCTCGTGAAGTAGCATCACTATTTCTAGTAACTTCTGTTCCTGAACAAAAATAACTAAAATTGCTTTTAATAATTGAAATTCATCAGAAAATTTAAATGTATAAACAAAAGATAAAATATTACTAGAATAACTAAAATATTTCCAGGGTGCAACATTAGCATGAAAATGACCATGGGGTCCTTATTAATGGCAGAAATGTAAATGAGAGAATTGTAGCTATTTGAAAGTAAAACTGCCAGTCAAGACTGATTTATGTCATGTACTAATTGAATTATCTTGCTAAGCAATTAGAAGTCTTTTCAATACTGAATGGAATTTGCATATTCACCTATTTGGGAAGATGTGTTCACTAAAAAAGGAGAAGCAATGAGTGAATGTGGGATAAAAGTATCTCAAATGGGAGATTTTATGATTTTTTTTTCCTCAGATATAATAGTTATCTGGTAGATAAAAATATCCCTCTCACATAAAGCAATTTAAGCAGTTCTATTTTGGACAGCATTGACAGAAACAGGTGTTTGTCCTTGCAGAACAGACCTCCATGGCATTACAAAATGATGCAAAATAAGAGTTTGCAAAAGGTGTCCCCATTAATACATAACTGATTTAACTTTTTCACATCACATCACTGACATTTAATGTGACAATGTGTGTTTTCCCTTGCGACTGAGGGCAGTACATACACAAATCATTGCAAGCAAGCGGTATTTTTGTGTTCGAGTAAGACTTTACCAGCGGATGGCCACTAGGGGGAAAAAATTCCTGGGAGTGCAACCTCTAGCAAAATGACAAGCACATCAGACTCCCCAACGACTGAAGAGGTAAATGCATGAAACAACGTTAATGAATAGGGAATGTTTTGTAACCATTTGTTACAAATCAGTAAATGCATTTTGTCCTCATGGGCTCCCGTAGAAGGAAACATGGTGTCTAATTTTAACCTGAACAGCCAGCCCCATGCTTCTTTATGGGAAGCAATGGGTCTGGGAACTGATATTCAAATACCCCACCCCCTAAGATTTGAAACCGAGCCAACCAGTCCGGTTCTGGCCTCCCTGCACTGGCTTCCGGTTTGCTATCGTTCACACTTCAGACTCCTCGTCTTTGTTTTTAATTTCTTCCAGGGTGGTGCTCCTCCCTATCTGGCCAAACTCCTGAACAAACATTCCCCATCACGCGCTCTGCGCTCCTCTGACCAAGGCCTGCTCGTTGTCCCTCGTTCTAGGTGTCGTACTCGCGGGGACCGGGCTTTCTCAGTCCTAGCACCGTCACTATGGAACCAGTTGCCACCCTCAGTTAGGCTGTCCCCATCTCTGCCAGTCTTCAAGAGTCGCCTAAAAACCCACCTCCTCCGCTTAGCGTTTCCTGAACATGTTTGAATTTGGCCCTCTTTTATGTTGATTTTATCTCACAGTTTTCATTGGTTCACTTTTTCCCTTGTTTTACACATTTGTCTTCTACTAGAATGTTTCACCTTTTTGGTAATCTGTAATTTGAATTGCTTTTATTTTCTGATTTATTCACTTTCTTTAACTTTGTACTGTACCATGTTCAGGGCCTTGGGCTTCCTGACAGGGTTGCGGAAGGCGCTTTATAAATAAAACTTTTATTTGATTTGAATCAGTGCTGAGCAGCGCATATCACACACCACAAAGCCGAGTTTGTCATAAACATGGCGACTGAAGTGGAGATGGCTGCGGCTCTTTCCTGTGTTCTAAATGACTTGAACATGTCTTTAAAACCACAAAAAGTAGAAGCGCTAAAAGCTTTTCTTATAAAGAAAGATGTTTACGCTGTCGCCAGACGCCATTTGTGACTACAGCTAAAAAAAATACAGTGTCACGTGGTACAGTTGGCATTTGCACCTTTTTTCTGATTGGTTATTTTTGAGCTGGCTAGCCTCACCCCTCATGTGCCTCTCTGCCTGTGAGTAGCCAGACTAGCTCTTAGTGTAGAACAGTGGAGGAGTCTGGCAGGCTAAGCTAGTCTAATATGGCGTCCCCCAGAGACTTAGACCCACTCCCATGTATTTTAGACTCAATTTTTATAGTTTTATGTTATGAAGCCGCCTATATTTTTCAACAACTGGGCATAATTTCGATGGATATTTTCAGAGATCAACAGTAAAAACTACACATTGTCACTTTAAACATACACATGTGTGTCATTATGTAAAAAATCTCTATTTTAATTTCCAGTTAGTATCAGGAACACTGTTTTTCTAACATCTCAAAGAATCATAAGTAAAACTTTATAGTCCACATTTTGAGACAATTCTCAAAATCCTCATCATTTTCTCAAAATGCTTTTTCCTTAACAGGAAACGCAACCACCTCCGTAAAATATAGAGCATGTAAAACTCCAATTATGTTCACGAGACAATCCTTTCGTTATGTGCTTGTCATTTATCTCTCTCTTGTTGATTAGGCTGGTGGGGAGAGTCACGGGGCACATTGGTGGCAGGATGGGGGGATACGTGAATTCTTTTTTTTCTATTGGGGAGAGAATCCCCAATTAACAAAGGATAAGAAGTGAACCGTAAACACCCTCAACAAGGCCCAACAAACCTACAAGAATAAGGGCTGTCTCCCTGTGCCCCTCTCTCTTTCTGATGATCACCCCCAACACGCACACACTCATATACCTCCCCCCCAAACTGCCCCTTGCACACTCACTCTCTCTTCCACTTCCCTTACAAAAGGAAGGCTCAGGGCTTACAAAGTGCCAATTAACACTGAATGCTTGCCCCTCGCACCTCCCTCTCTGAACTGCTGACAGCTCTGGTGTTTGGGTTAATACCAAAGGCCTGCAAAGAATTATAATTCTTCTCCTTGCCCCCCTCCTCTTCTCTCTATCCTATCCTTTTATTTTGTTTCCAATGGGGTGCTTTTACAGTTCAGTGCACAGTCAAAGGGTGATATAAAATGACTTTCCAAAGAATTTCATTTTGAGAGAAGAGGGGCTGCGTTGCACTGGGACAACAAGAACAGGAGAGGAGGAAAACACAAAGGGACAATACAGAAAAATAGTATTATTTCTTTTCTCCAATCACAGTCATCACTTTTGTCATTTCTGCCACCTTCTACATTTCCCTCTTGTGATCTGTTTATTGTTCTACTTTGTCATCAGTTTTATGTTGTAAAAGTATCCATCTAACCCACATGTCCTGTTCCTCACTCACTGGAACTGGAGGTCCCTCCTGAGATGAAGATGGCCATTCATCAAAAGCATGGCTGATATCTATACTAGACTTGTTTTTCTCCCCGGTGAACACCAATAAATCAGCCCGACTGATTAAGGAGCCCAAGAGAAAAGGTAAGAGGGTCAAACTCTAGGAGGAACAGAGGCCACTAGACTTTTGAAGTGAGCACTCAGTTCTCTGCCTAAACTGGATCTGCCTTTAAAAATTGTGACCTCTCAAGAACACTTTTACACTTTTTTTCTCCACAAGTGGTGATGAAGTCCCGAGTCAAAATGCATGTTTGTTAAGATTAAAAAAAGTTAAATAAAATTAGAATGCCTTTTTACAAAAAATTATTCCTACAGAACTCAAATATAATATGAAAATAAAACTGATTTTAAACAGCATCATCATCAGCATCATGCTTAGTTGGCTGTGTTGATATATGGCAATCCTCACACGTGGTCGTTACCTTTACCTTCACTTTGGTCATGTGCATTTAAATTTGGATGATAATCCAAACGTCTTGATGACACGCCCTCAGGGTTTTAAAAGACCCTGAGGGCGTGTCAACTTTAGGGTAACAATATTAGAAAAGGCAAATATGTCAGAATTTTTCTATTTATCCTGTCATGAACTCCATCATCAAACAGGCTAACTGAAGCTTGCAGAGATGAGACTCTTGGGATTTGTGTAATCTCGCTCCACAATGCCCCCGCCCACTACCTCCCTGCTCCCCCACCCACTCCAGCATCTGTGAAGAGCTTTCAAACACTGTCTGAGATTTATTGGGTACAGATTTCAGGAAAAAGATGTCACTCATGAATATTTCCAGGGCAAATGTGGACCTCATGAAATGTTAGTATTCCCTATCTCTGTAGTAATATCTACAAAAAGTACAGGAACGTGCTTATTTGCTGACGTAGTCCCAGAAACCTGCTAACAATTCCTTATCAGGCCCATTCCACACAGCTTCCTCCCATCATCTCCATGTTAGATCACTTAGCAATAAGTCATTTTTAGTAAATGATCTTATCTCTTCTCACAATCTTGATTTCATCTTTTATCTGAAACTTGGCTAAATTATAGTAGCTGTGTGCCAGTTTTCATGGAATCAACACCACTAAATTTCACTTCTCTAAACGTTCTTCAGTCTGACAGACGAGGTGGTGGTGTAGCTAATATTTTAGAGACTCATTCCTCTGTAAACAGCTAGTGTGTGGTGCTCATGAATCTTTTGAGTATCTTTGTCTCGAAGTTACAAGTTCACCCAAGATATTGGTGTTAGTAATCTACAGGCCTCCAGGGTCATGCAATTTTATCCTAGAAAACTTCACTGAGCTACTTTCGGTTATCACAACAGACTTTGCAAATCTTCTCATAACTGGTGACTTCAATATTCATGTTGATGATGCTAATGTCAAATCTGCAGAACAATTTCCTGAGGTGCTCGAATTATTTGATCTTCAACAAAATGTCAATAATCAAACTTAAGATCTGGGTTCAACTCTCGACTTAATCATAACAAAAGATGCGGATGTGTTGAACATTGTTGTTAAAGGGGCTTTACGGAGTTTTGAATTTTTATGCTCGCGATTGCTCCATCGGGCCAAAAGCGTAATGGCAGCTTCAATAGTAGGCTCGTGCACGACTCCTTAACGAAAATAACAGCTGAGACAGTCCCATGCGCGTGTGTGTGTGTGTGTGTGTGTGTGTGTGTGTGTGTGTGTGTGTGTGTGTGTGTGTGTGTGTGTGTGTGTGTGTGTGTGTGTGTGTGTGTGTGTGTGTGTGTGTGTCGCGGAGGACAGAGGACAGGAGAACACGCAGCTAATCAATTAAATAATTTGGTTCTGTACCTTTCTCTTCAGCACAGCTGACAAAGGTTTATGATGGGTCAGTCCTCCTGCATGCTCAGATCATGCTTGAAAAATTGTTCCAAAATGAAAGTTGAATCCACATTTTTTTTATCTGTGAATGCAATGCCGTTCGGCGAGTCTCAAATAAAAATTTGGGCATCTTACTGTAAAATAATATACCATTAATGTAAAAAAGAAACTCTAAATAAACTATGTTCAAATCCAGAATCGAAACCCAGGTCTTCTGCACGAGAGTCCGACGTCTTACTAGGTGAGCTAAAGCGCCAGTCACATCCTTTGTATCTGTAACATTTATACCCTTGATGACAGCTGAAACAATGTTCAAAGAACGGTTCGGAGCGAAAATGGCTATTCTGTTGCTAATTTGCATGAAATATCTAGAATAAAGTTCTACAGAAAGTAGCTAAGGGTCCTCAGAAATGTAGCTAGCTTTGTCACTAGACGTTAGGAACAGCAACAAAGTGGCACTACCTCTCTCTCTGCTGCCAAAGCTACGGATAGCAAATGCTACGGGCGATGCCTGAGCGTGAACGCGCATGAAGCAGCCTGCTCGACCCGAGCAGCTCTCTTTTTCTGTGATTTTACAGAAAAACAGGCAATCACAGTAAAAATGCCAGGGCTCATTCTACAGGACCAGGGCATTGCAGGAGAATGTATGAAGAAGAAATTTAATATTTCTATACATGTTTTGGCTGTCAAACTTCCATAATGCCCATTTCTGTGTTTTTTTTCCCCTAGATATCTGTTTCACCTGCTACACATCACACCCCAGTTGTTCTAAAAAAAGGTATCTCGGTGATCACACTGCATCAGTTTTTATAGAACTCATGAATACATCAACAAGTTTGACAACTAGCTGTGCTAATTGACTTTTAAATCACTTCAAACGCAAAACTCTTGAAGTCCTTGACACCATTTCACCCAAAAAGGACAAACTTATCTCTTGAAAACAAAACATTTCATGGAGGTTTACTAAATCTGTTACAGATCAGTAAAGAAAATGCAGGGAAGCTGAGCGTCAATTCAGAAAAGGTAAGCTACCAGATCACTACGAAAACTTCAGAATGTAGCTGAGCACTTACGACTCTGTATAAAATTAAGCAAGACAAGCCTTTATCTCCAAACTCATTAGTGATAACAATATCTGTGTTCTGTTTGCTACTATTGAGAGGTTAACAAGTTTCCCAACACAGTTAAACCCTGATTTCACATCCCAAACTAAGTCTAATGAGTTTGCATATTTTTTCAATGAGAAAATCATAAACATTAGATCAACCATTTATTCCTCCATGTCAACTAACACAACCAGATCACAGCTACAGCCACACAGTAAAACTGTGGCTAGCATGCTAGCTTTCAGTGAGATTAGTGCTAAAAAGCTAGAGAACATCGTAAGGATTTAAACCCATCTACCTACTGTCTGGACACTCTGCCAACTAACGTCAACAAGTTTTTTAGCTGCTTAAAAACTGATGTACTGGAAATTGCTAACTGTTCCTTAACGTCAGGTATTTTTCCCAAATCATTGAAAACCGCTGCTGTTAAACCTCTTCTAAAGAAAAGGAAATTGGATCTCTCAGTGATGAATAACTACAGACCAATCTTTTATCTCCCTTTCATTGGGAAAATTATTGAAAAAACTGTCATGATCCAGCGGAACTACTTTTTAGAGACAAACAACCTGCTAAATAGTTTCTGCTCAGGGTTTAGACAACACTGCAGCACTGAGACTGCACTTATTAAAGTATTAAATGATATTTGTCTAAATTCAGATTCAGGCAAAACATCTGTCCTGATGATGCTTGATCTCACTGCAGCTTTTGATACTGATTCATTCTGCTTGATAGGCTCAGAGACTGGGTGGGACTTTCAGGCACAGTCCATAGTTGTTTTCAATCTTATTGAAGACAGGGGTTATGTTGTTTCTACTGGTGATCGCAAATCAAAGCTGATCACCATGACATGTGGGGTTCCCCAAGGTTCAATACTCAGACCACTGCTCTTCAATCTCTACATGCTCTCCCTGGGTCAGGTCACAATCAATAACAATATTGCCTATCATAGTTATGCAGATGACACCCAGATCTACCTAGCTCTATCACCTAGTGACTGTGGTCCTCCAGACTCACTCTGTCAGTTTTTGGAGCAAGTTAAGGATTGGATGCAATTAAATTTTCTCCAGTTAAATAAAGACATGACTGAAGTTATTGTCTTTGGAAATAAGAGGGATAGGATGGAGGTTATTGCTCGACTTGTCTCCAGAGGAATAAAGACAATTGATTCAGACCTGAGCTTCACTGGTCACATTAAGGCTTTATTAAATGTTAGATCTCTTAGCAAGTGCTCTTAGCGTTTTATCATCTACATCAAATAGCATGACTCAGGTGTCTCATATCCAGGCAAGACCTAGAAAAACTTATTCATGTGTTCATCTACAGCAGGCTGGACTATTGTAATGGTCTTTTGACTAGTCTTCCCAAAAAAGCTGTGAAGCAACTGCAGCTTACTCAGAATGCTGCTGCTAGAGTCTGAACAAGAACCAAGAGAACCGAACACATCACTCCTGTTCTTAAATATCTACGCTGGTTACAAAAAAACGGCAGAATCCATTTCAAAATATTTCTACTAGTTTATGAAGCACTCAACGGCATGGCGCCAGACTATATGTCAGATCTCCTTCAGGTAAAAACGCCCAGCAGGGCTCTGAGATCCTTAGAAAACAGTCAGCTGGTAGAACCCGGGTCAGAACCAAACAGGGTGAAGCTGCTTATAGCTACTATGCTGCACACAGATAGAATCAGCTTCCTCATGACCTCAAATAGCCCCAACTCTAGAAACTTTTAAGTCAAAATTGTAAACCTTCATGATTTCATCAGCTTTTGAATAAATATGCTGCACCTTCTGCACTGTATTTGCTCACCCTTTAACTTTGTTTCTTATTCATTTTTAAATTGAATTTTCTGTCACGTTGATTTTAATGTTCTTGCTAATGGAAGCACATAGAATTGCCTCTGTGTATGAAATGTGCTATATAAATAAAGCTGCCTTGTCTTGCTCAGCATAGCAATGGGGTGAACCATCTGGGACTTTTTACTTTGGGATGGTGGACAAAATCAAGACTTTACATACGTGAATACATTTCAAATATGGATTACAACCCCCCCACCCTCCTCCCAAAACTGATGGAGATCAACAATTTCTCCATTGAAATTAACTCACATTTGCTGAAGATTAGTGCAGTTATTTAGCAGCACCCTGGGACTGCTTGCCCTCCTAACTCGTATGGAATCAGTAGGTATTTTCTACAACATATTGTTAGTACATAAACACAAGCTGTGATATGCCATGTGTTGTTGCTCATTTAAGTGAGTATTTACGTAATTTAAAGGCCCGATGAGAACCAGATGCATAGTTTACTATTTCAAGACCTGGAATGCCTTTGAAATGAAAAAAAAAAAGTAGAAATAAAGGCAGTGGATGCTCTGAGGAAGAAAATGACCCAAGTCTCATATAAAAATTTTGGAAAATAATGATTCAAAAGTATTAGTCAACGAGACCCAATACAATCAGTGGAATTTCATGTGATGCCTTAAGGTCATTGCACCAAGAGCCTATACTTCCATTAGGCTGAACCTGGACTATGGTCATTCTCTGCTTTAGTGACTAAAGGTTGTTTATATAGATTTATAGAAGAAGTAATCCGTCTGAAAACCCACTGCGGAACTGGTGGTGGTGTCTGTAAAATCACAATTACGTTCCGTGTCGATTTTTGAGAGCTACTGAAGATAAAGTCCAACCATTTCTGCTGATTAAACTCTTCTTCAGGAAGACTGGACAGGGATCCTTTACTTCTTGCAGACAAAAATTTTTTTCTGGGTTCTAGACATTATTTGACAAAATAATCATCATGCCCTGCCCGTCCCCTGGGCAAATTACACACTTGTCTGAGATATAAATGAACATAAGAGCAGTTTTCTTGTTTGCCCTATTTCTCCTCTAGAGCACAATTTATTATTTTTTTAAACAGCAAGAACTACACTGTGTTTTCCATTAAAGGGCATTCCATTCCAGCAAAAATTACAACAGGAGACTTTCCTGTTAGGATGTGATCCAACAACCCCAACAAAGAGTGGGACTGCTGATGTGGAACCAAGCCAGACTGGCTTTATTTACATTCAGGTATGGGGAGCTGAGCAGGGAACTGACATGACGACACGGTTCGTGGTTCCACCAGCGAGGCCTGCCTGGGCCTCTACCTCAACCCCAGGATGTGGGGGTCAAAACTGCTCAGCAGATTCTCTGGGGTGAAGGCAGCTGGAGAAACATATGATTTGTACTTTCTTTTAAACCCAGATTTCTAGGACTTACTAGAGATAAGTGCAGTGCAAAATGGGAACTTGAAACTTAAGGCAATAGATAAAGAATTCACGTGGGAGTGGAAATAAAGAAGTATACAAGAGCAGAGAATCAGATTTCCACATTTCCAGACACATGATCGAAGTGCAGCATATCCTTTTTATCTGAAGATTTATTTGGAAACAGGTGCTCCTTCTCTGGCCGGGCGGCGAAAGCAGTCAGTCTTCTCTTCGTAACATCTGATTCACATGAACTATGATTCCTGCTTGCCAAATAACAGATGCAAAGGTCAGCAATGTAGCTGTGTCAAATGAGGTTCATGAGAAAATTTAACCACAGCACGAGTTTACAATAAAACAGAGATTAAAACATACAGAGGAACAGATACATGTGAGCTGAGACTCTTTTGAGTTTTTTGTCAGTAAGACCATTTTTTTCAGTCTTAATTCCTACAATAATGGTGTGTGTGTGTGTGTGTGTGTGTGTGTGTGTGTGTGTGTGTGTGTGTGTGTGTGTGTGTGTGTGTGTGTGTGTGTGACCCAATAATGGCTGTGCAAAACAGAGCGAACCACTCAATGAGCCCTGTGGGATCCAAATTCTGGCCTGGGATTCATAAGCGTTATGCACCACCTTGGATTCTGGGCTGTAACCCACCCTCACCCTCTCTGTCTGTGGTTTGGGATGTTGTGGAGGTCGGGGTGAATCGCAGGTCAGCCACAGAAAAGCTTGCTTCATTGTGTGTCTCAGAGAATGAAAGATAGAGGGATGACCGAAAGAGAGTGAGGGATGGTAGGAAGTGAGGGTCGATGGTCGGATTGGCAGATGCGGGCAGGCGGGGCAGAGAGAGAAAAACAACATCAGTGGGAATGAGTTCAAATTGGATAGAGCAAGATTTCAGAAGTAGAGAGAGATGCGGGGGATGTTGTAAAAGATCTGGGGTAGATATATGGATATTTTTGCACTTTGGTTTCCCCTGATTTTTATTTTATCCATCTGATGGGATGAAAAACAGATTCTCAGCAGAAGAAATGCTTCAGGGCACATGGGTATCTTTAATGCTGCGCCAATGCCCCTGATAAAAAAAACAGCATCAAAAGCAACTCTTTCAGATTCCATGTGCAGTTCACACTATAAGAAACACCCCTTGCAGGTGCTGTATTGATCAAACCAATGGCAGCCATTGATGAGAGCATCTACCAATTATTCACAGAGGCAGGTTTCTATGAGAAATTTATATTTTTAACAGATTCTGGGTAACAGCGTTCCTTGTGAGGCTGATTGATGAGTGTTCAGTAATTGTCCATTGTGAAGAGATGTCAGATGGAGACAGCATGTCACCTCGCAGTGAGAGTAAAAGAGACGGCAAATGGAAGTGATTATGGCTAATATTCTCCATCTGGGAACGATTGCCTCAGAAGACGAGTTTCAAAGAGGAGCGCGGCGGGGAGAAAAGAAAGAGGCAACAGTAATTTGCACAGGATTTACAAATCTCCTGAATCAAATTTGAAAATCTTTATGCACGTCTTGTTCTGTTCCCCCAAAACACTCGTGTGCACACGTAAACAATCGCATGCATCCATCCCTCTATGATAGCACTAACTCTAACAATGTCAAAGAACAAAAAGATGAAATGCTCATTTTGGTGAGTTGGATTTGTAGGCTTGCACATTAATACTTTGTATATCTCAGAGTCTGTCTGTGAGCAATCAGGAACAGCCCAAGGAATAGATGCCAGTGTGTCAGAGTTGAGCAGGAGCCAGGTCAGAAGTGATCAAAGGCTTCTGAGGAGAGACAGTAGGGCTATCTGGTCCCAATTACTCTCAATCATGGGAAATTGGCAAAGTGCAGAGAGAATAAGATCTTCATGATGAGAGCAGGGGACCAGAAGAGTCAAGGTGGTCTGCTGACAACCCTACTTCACGGGGAAAATGGAAAATTAACATTGACGCTGTAGTCATAATCTCCACTCTGACATGGTCGTATTGACCCTTTGCACCTACGTCACCTGATCACGTGGGTCCGCCAACACTGAAGTACCGAACTTAGTGGACAAGTGGCGACTGAGGTTGATTTTTTAAACATGGTTTAGCCTGTTTTCTACTAGTTCAAGTCCAGCTCACTTGTGGGTAGATTTAGCATACCTAGGTGGGGCTCATAGCGGTTTATACAAAAGTTCAGCATTAGCTCACAAGTTTTAGCTTAAGTTCTCCCAGATGCTGCTCTTCACAATCTAAACAAGTTGTCGACTATGCCAGAAGTCACCCTGCTGGATTTTTAGCATTATGTTATGAACAGCATTTTACTTTACACTGGAGGAGATTTAAAACATAACAATAAAAGTCTAGCTCCCTACCAGTTTTTGTCACTAGCATGGTCACCGGGTTCAGCTGCTACTCACACACCAAGATGAGAGAAGATATCTCATAACGGTGAAGCTCGTCATGCTAAATAAATAACATAGATTTCACACAATCCTACATTGGAACAATATTATTATAATAAATAATAATTTTGCTATTCACTCTAGTAGACAGTAATACACATACTCTATGGTGAAATATAGGATTATCAATACTAAATAAGTAATATAAACACTTTATCATTTCAGGTCCATCACCATCAGTCCCTGTTTTCCTCCAGAAATACATGAACGTTAATATTACCCAGTTAAACGTGTTTAATGCAAATCCAAAAAGACTTTGATACCATCAAAGTTGTTTGTTGTGCAGCCAACCGCACAGCAAACTATTACTATTTTACTGTGAAATTAATTCAATAAAAGCGATTAAAAGCAACAAACTGGCTTGTTTTGACTAACTTCCCAGGAGTTTCAGCATGTGTGTCTTTCTGCCTTCTTTCTGGGGCAACGGTGGCACAGGAATTAAATGCTCACCCTGTAATCAGAAGGTTGCAGGTTCGTGCCCCACTCAGTCTGTCATTGTTGTTGTGTCCTTGGGCAAGACAATTAACCCACCTTGCCTGCGGTGGTCCTCAGAGAGACCAGTGGCTCCTGTGTAAAGCAGGCTCGCCTCTGTCAGTGCGCCCAAGAGCAGTTGTGGCCACAATGTAGCTCATCATCACCAGGGTGTGAATGTGTGTGTGAATGGGTGAATGACTGATTGTGCTGTAAAGTGCTTTGGGGGTTCCAGGACTCTGGAAGATGCTATATCAAATACAGGCCACATTTATCTAACACAGCAGAGGGGGCGGCCCCATGAATGGTGTGACATCACTTGCAAAGGGTCAATACTTCTTTTTTTAGATACAAATTCTGGGATCCAGTTGGGTATTTTGCAAGAATATGAGGAATATAAGAGAGTCTCAAATCCAACATGGATGCCTTTCTGGGGAAAAAAAATACAGATAACAATAACAAGATTTTGCTGTTGTTGTTTTTGTATCGCAAGAAAACCACCAAATAGCTCCCGAGCGCAGCCGTGTCTGCAGCTCACCGCTCCCCACTGGGATGGGTCATATGTGGAGGACAATTTTCACAACACTAGTGTGTGACAACTTCCCATGGGCTCACCACTCGTGGGAGGGGCCAAAGGGGTCGGGTGCAGTGTGTGACGGGTCGTAGTCGAGGGCGGGGACCTTGGCGGTCTGATCCTTGGCTACAGAAGCTGGCTCTTGGCACATGGAATGTTACCTCTCTGGTGGGGAAGGAGCCTGAGTTGGTGTGTGAGGTTGAGAGGTTCCGACTAGATATAGTCAGACTCACCTCAACGCATGGCTCTGGCACTGGTACCAGTTTCCTTGAGAGGGGTTGGACTTTCTACCACTCTGGAGTTGCTCCCACTGAGAGGCACCGAGCAGGGGTGGGCATACTAGTTTCCCCCCATCTTGGTGCCTGTACATTGGGGTTTACCCCAGTGAATGAGAGGGTAGCCTCCCTCAGCTTACATGTGGGGGAATGGGTTCTGACAGTGGTCTGTACTTATGCACCAAACTACAGTTCAGACTACCCACCATTTTTGGAGACCTTGGTGCTGGAGAGCGCTCCTTCCGGTGACTCCCTTGTTCTGCTGGGGGACTTTAACGCTCATATGGGCAACGACAGTGAGACCTGGAGAGGTGTGGTTGGGAGGAATAGCCCCCCTGTACTGAATTCGAGTGGTGTTTTGTTATTGGACATCTGTGCCAGTCATGGGTAGTCCACAATGAACACCATGTTCAGACATAAAGGTGTCCATATGTGCTCTTGGCACCAGGATACCTTAGGCCGCAGCTCGATGATTGACTTTGTTGTTGTTTCATCTGACCTGCGGTCGCATGTCTTGGACATTCGGGTGAAGAGAGGGGTGGAGCTGTCAACTGACCACTTCCTGGTGGTGAGTTGGCTCAGATGGTGGGGGAGGATGCCGTTCAGACCAGGCAGGCCCAAACGTATTGCGAGGGTCTGCTGGAAATGTCTGGCTAAGTCTCCTGTCAGAAGGAGCTTCAATTCCCACGTCCGACAGAACTTCCAAAATGTTCCGGGGGAGGTTGGGGACATTGAGCCTGAATGGACCCTGTTGAGGTGGCCGACCAGAGCTGTGGTCGCAGGATCGTCTGTGCCTGTTGTGGTGGCAACCCCCGAACCCGCTGGTGGATGCTGGCGGTTAGGGATGCTATCAAGCTGAAGAAAGAGTCCTATCAGGTCATTTGGCCTGTGGGACTCCAGAGGCAGCTGATGGGCACCGGTAGTCCAAGCGGAACGTGGCTCGGGTGGTTGCCAAGGCAAAAACCCAGGCATGGGAGGAGTTCGATGAGACCATGAAGCAAGATTTGCGTACGGCTTCGAGGAGATTCTTGTCCACCATCCAGCTCCTTAGGGGGGAAAGCTGTGCGCTACCAACACTATCTATAGTGGGGACGGTGAGCTGCTGAGCTCTACTCAGGATGCTGTGGATCGGGGGGCAGAATACTTCGAAGACCTCCTCAATCCCACAGACACGTCTTCCAGTGAGGAAGCATAGTCTAGGGACTTTGGGTTGGTCTCTTAAATCTCTGGTGCTGAGGTCACTGAGGTGGTTAAAAAGCTCCTCTGTGGCAAGGCTCCAGGGGTGGATGAGATCTGCCCGGAGTTCATTAAGGCTCTGGATGTTGTGGGGCTGTGTTGGCTGACGCGGCTCTGCACTATTGCGTGGACATCGGGGGCAGTCCCACTGGACTGGCAGACCGGGGTGGTGGTCCCCTTATTTAAAAAGGGGGACTGCAGGGTGTGTTCCAACTACAGGGAGATCGCACTCCTGAGCCTTCCTGGTAAGGTCTATTTAGGGGTTCTGGAAAGGAAGGTCCATGGGATTGTTGAACCTCAGATTCAGGAGGAGCAATGTGGTTTTCGTCCTGGCCGTGGAATGCTGGACCAGCTCTATACCCTTAGGGGGATCCTGGAGGGTGCGTGGGAATTTGCCCAACCAATCTACATGTGTTTTGTGGATTTGTAGAAGGCGTTTGACCGCATTCCTTGGGGGACCCCATGGGGGGTACTCTGGGAGTATGGGGTACCAGGTCCTCTGATACGGCCTGTATGACCGGTGTCAGAGCTTGGCCCGCATTGGTGGCAGTAAGTTGGGTTCGTTCCCAGTGAGAGTTGGACTCTACCAAGGCTGCCCTTTGTCACTGATTCTGTTCATAACCTTAATGGACAGGATTTCTAGGCACAGCCAAGGTGTGGAGGGCATCCATTTTGGTGGCTTGAGGATCAAGTTTTTGCTTTTTGCAGATGATGTGGTCCTGTTGGCTTCATCAGAACGTGATCTTCAGCTTTTGCTGGAGCATTCGCAGCCGAGTGTGAAGTAGCTGGGATGAGAATCAGCTCCTCTAAATCTGAGACCATGGTCTTGATTCAAAAAAGGGTAGAATGCCTTCTCCGGGTCAGGGATGAGGTCCTGCTCCAAGTGGAGGAGTTTAAGTATCTCAGGGTCTTGTTCACGGGTGAGGGAAAACTGGAGCGTGAGATCGATAGGCAGATTGGTGCTGCATCTGCAGTGATGCGGGCGTTGTACCGGTCTGTCGTTGTGAAGAGAGAGCTGAGTCAGAAGGCGAAGCTCTTGATTTACCGGTCGATCTACGTTCCTACCATCACCTATGGTCATGAGCTTTGGGTAGTGACCGAAAGAACGAGATTGCGGATACAAGCGGCCGAAATTAGTTTTCTCCGAAGAGCGGCTGGGCTCTCCCTTAGAGATAGGGTAAGAAGCTCAGTCATTCGGGAGGGGCTTGGAGTAGACCTGCTGCTCCTCCATATCGAGAGGAGCCAGTTGAGGTGGCTCGCACATCTGGTCAGGATGCCTCCTGGATGCCTCCCCTGGTGAGGTTTTCCGGGCACGTCCAACCGGGAGGAGACCTAAAGGTAGACCCAGGACACGGTGGAGGGACTATATCTCTCACCTGGCCAGGCAACGCCTTGGGATTTCCCCGGGGGAGCTGGCCCAAGTGGCTGGGGAGAGGGAAGTCTGGGCCTCTCACCTTAGGCTACTGCCCCTGCGACCCGACTCCAGATAAGCGGATGAAAATGGATGGATGGATGGATGGATGGATGGAAAACGTGGTCAAAAGTGGTGAGAATTTAAACAAAGATCTAGTCATATTTAAAAGAGTGTAATAGCCAAAAAACAAACAAAAACACCAACTAGATACTGAGAATAACTGATAAATAAATAAATAAATAAATAAATAAATAAATAAATAAATAAATAAATAAATAAATAAATAAACAAATAAATAAATAAATAAATAAACAAGTAAATGAACCTTGCTATATTTTCTTCACCAAATGTTTTTATCACTATAAAGCCTAGTTTATGCGTCTGTTTGTGTCGGTGTGCAGACACGCATTATCCATCCTCACGTGGGCTCTCCTGCAGGCTCGCAAGGATGGATGGAGTCAAGCCCACTTTTATAAACATCCATCAAACAAGGCGGAGAATGCAAGCTTATGACTGGTCAGGACGCCTCTTTTCCTAACAGTACACTGCCATTGTGCCCTCAAAACATAAAGAAAGCCAAAGATATCTAGCAGCAGACACAGAGCAACTTGAAAAATACCTTGCAGAAAAACTCTGAAAATATGAACGTTTTATTCACCCAGCAGACTAAAAAGATATACAGCAAGCATTTTATTCACGGAGGGAAATGACGGGGAATGTGGGTTTAGAGGTGGCAAGCACATGAAGAGGTGGAGGAGAGTGAGGGACAAATTTGTCTTTGTTAAAAAAAGTATCTGAAATACAATAAACACAATATAAACACAATAGTAAATGCACTATCTTGGACCAGATACATGACAGGATATGCCAAAACAGCGCTGCACCCTCTGTTGTCCTGGCGGAGGATTGCTTTGCAACACTTCCCAGGAGACTGAGAAATCAGAGTGTGCCTCTCCCTTGTGGAACTGATGCAAAAGCATACACTAGGCTTAAAACTACCAATTTTTGAGCACTTTGTGGGCTTAGATTTAGGACTTCGGTTTAAGTACTCAAAAACCTGCTTGAGTTGGGTTTGATGCTTGTGAAGGATCTGTCACGTTGAGAGGATGGCTTGGAACCAAAATGCAGTAAACCAGGATGACACAAGGCAGGAGTGGATATAAAGTGAAAATCCTTTTATTGTAGAATGAACAAAATAAATGCAAAAAGGCAGGGAGCCAAAATCCAAAAATCCAGAAAATGAGAACAGAGCTCACCTAGAGCACAAACTGGGGACGGGACAGGAAGCTCACACAGAGCACCAAAACAACACTGACAAATGTAACGTGAGGAAATATGGGTTTTCTGTGCCAAAGGTTGTATTTTGCCTGGCTGGGTAAGAGCTGGGTCGCAAAGAACTTTTACCCACAGATTAAGACCTTTGCCGACATGAAGTCTGCAAGAGTCTGCTGCAAACCATAACATCTGCCACCTGCAGTACCAGAAGATGGAGTTCTCATGAAAGCTAGTCATAATAAAAGAGTCTTACGCTTCCTTTGTTTTCGTCTTCGTCTTCGTCTTCCTCCGCTTATCCGGGTCCGGGTCGCGGGGGCAGCATCCCAATTAGGGAGCTCCAGGCCGTCCTCTCCCCGGCCTTGTCCACCAGCTCCTCCGGCAGGACCCCAAGGCGTTCCCGGACCAGATTGGAGATGTAACCTCTCCAACGTGTCCTGGGTCGACCCGGGGGCCTTCTGCCGGCAGGACATGCCCGAAACACCTCCCCGGGGAGGCGTCCAGGAGGCATCCTGACCAGATGCCCAAACCACCTCAACTGGCTCCTTTCGATCCGGAGGAGCAGCGGTTCTACTCCGAGTCACTCCCGAATGTCCGAGCTCCTCACCCTATCTCTAAGGCTGAGCCCGGCCACCCTACGGAGGACACTCATTTCGGCCGCTTGTATCCGCGATCTCGTTCTTTCGGTCATTACCCAAAGCTCATGACCATAGGTGAGGATTGGGACGTAGATCGACCGGTAAATCGAGAGCCTGGCTTTCTGGCTCAGCTCCCTCTTCCCCACGACAGATCGGCTCAGCGTCCGCATCACTGCAGACGCCGAACCAATCCGCCTGTCGATCTCCCGATCCCTCCTACCCTCACTCGTGAACAAGACCCCGAGATACTTAAACTCCTCCACTTGAGGTAGGACCTCTCCCCCGACCCGGAGGTGGAAAGCCACCCTTTTCCGGTCGAGAACCATGGTCTCAGATTTGGAGGTGCTGATCCTCATCCCAGCCGCTTCACATTCGGCCGCGAACCTACCCAGCAAGAGCTGAAGGTCAGAGCTGGATGAAGCTAGGAGGACCACATCATCCACAAAAAGCAGAGACGAGATTCTCCTGCCACCAAACTCGACACACTCCACACCACGGCTGCGTCTAGAAATTCTGTCCATAAAAGTGATGAACAGAACCGGTGACAAAGGGCAGCCCTGGCGGAGTCCAACCCTCACTGGGAACAGGTCCGACTTACTACCGGCTATGCGGACCAAACTCACGCTCCTCTGGTAAAGGGACTGAATGGCCCTTAACAGAAAGCCACCCACCCCATACTCCTGGAGCGTCCCCCACAGGGTGCCCCTGGGGACACGGTCATAAGCCTTCTCCAAATCCACAAAGCACATGTGGATTGGTTGGGCAAACTCCCATGCCCCCTCCATCACCCTTGCAAGGGTATAGAGCTGGTCCACAGTTCCACGGCCAGGACGAAAACCACATTGCTCCTCCTCTATCTGAGATTCAACTATCGATCGGACCCTCTTCTCCAGTACCTTGGCGTAGACCTTTCCCGGGAGGCTGAGGAGTGTGATCCCCCTATAGTTGGAACACACCCTCAGGTCACCCTTCTTAAAGATGGGGACCACCACCCCGGTCTGCCACTCCCTAGGAACTGCCCCCGATGACCACGCAATGTTGTAGAGACGTGTCAACCATGACAGCCCTACAACATCCATAGCCTTGAGATACCCAGGACGAACCTCATCCGCCCCCGGGGCTCCGCCGCTGTGTAGTTGTTTGACTACCTCAGCAACTTCTGCCCCCGAGATCGGACAGTCCATCCCCAGGCCTCCCAGCTCTGGTTCCTCCTCGGAATGCGCATTGGTGGGATTGAGGAGCTCCTCAAAGTATTCCTTCCACCGTCCGACTATAGCCTCAGTTGACGTCAGCAGCTCCCCATCCCCACTGTAAACAGTGTGAGCGAGTTGCTGCCTTCCTCTCCTGAGGCGCCGGACAGTTTGCCAGAACCTCTTTGGAGCCGATCGATAGTCTTTCTCCATGGCCTCACCAAACTCCTCCCACGCCCGAGATTTTGCCTCGGCAACTGCCACTGCTGCACCCCGCTTGGCTATCCGGTACCTGTCTGCTGCCTCCGGAGACCCACAGACCAGCCACGCCCTGTAGGCCTCCTTCTTCAGCCTGACGGCTCCCCGAACCTCTGGTGTCCACCAGCGGGTACGGGGGTTGCCACCACGACTGGCACCGGCCACCTTACGACCACAGCTAGCAACAGCCGCCTCGACAATCGCAGAGTGGAACAAGGCCCACTCGGACTCAATGTCCCCCAGGTGGGGGCTTCCTTTGTTTACTAATGCTAAATAATCATTTTACCATTTTACTCATTATAAATGTATTTTAATCAAATGAATTATTATTATGCTTTGGGTAATCATAATAACTATAATGAAGCCAGTGGCGGCTGGTGAAAAATATTTTTGGTGGGGCTGTGCTATTTTTTTATTTTTAAACAAACTTGTGCTTTCTGAGCTTTGTGCACAACTTCACTATTTCCTGAATTAAGCACAGCTCTTTTATTTCCTGTCTTACATCATTGGACAAACTGATTAATCCAGGTGTGTCTGACTATTGGCACGCTGCCTTACAGACCAAGGTTGAAAAATACTGCATTAAATTGCACATAAAATAACACGACCACAAATGGTAAATAGGCAATGCAAGAGGCAAGTAACAAAAACATTTTGTTTAATTTCAACAATCGAGAGAACACCAAAAATTAAGAGCAGGTCACTGTTACAGTAATGGTAGGAAACACTACTTAGACAAAATGCCAGAAATTTACACTGTTAAATATTTCTGGAGTGTTGTGCCAAGGTCAACTTTATACAAAGATCAAGAGGATGCATTTGTGTGTGTGTGTGTGTGTGTGTGTGTGATACCTCATTTGTACAGAAATGTTGCCCTTCTGTCCTTCTGAGTGGAAAAGCTCTCGATTAGCTTTTTATTGAAGTCAGGAATGTTTGTGACAAGCTTTTTTTTCCATGGAGAGCATGGCAAGAGCATTCAGCCCATCCTGTGTCATGGTGTTCCTCAAGGAAAGTCTTAATCCTCTTTAAAGTAGAAAAGCACCTTTCTGATTCGGCTGTGGTCATGGGTGTGGTGACAAGAATCTTCTTTTGCATGGCTCAGGATGGTGTGAAAAACCTGTCATATGATAAATAAAACACAACAGATAAGTACATAGGAAACACTTTCATAGGAAATAATGTCATCAGTATCCTCTTACAAATGTCATATTTCCCAGTTTTTGTGACAATAAAACATTTCTGATTCTCAATCAGATGTTTTTACATTTGAGGTAAAAACATCTCATTGAGAATCAGAAATGTTTAATTGTCCCAAAAGGGAAATTTGTTTGCTGCAGCAGAAGTGTAACAAGTAAACTGGAATCAGATTGATGTATGTACAAATTTACATGAAATACACATTTACGTGATTAAATATGTATAATAAGTATGTGTGTTGAAATTAGTTTTTACAGTTATTGCACATTAAACATGTTATTAAACAAATGTCCCAGTTTGTGGGACAACCAAGGATTTCTGATTCTGATTGTCTTGTTCACAGAAATGTAATGTACAGCTTACCTCTGCACCCAGCTGCTGTTGTTCCCTTGTCGAGCTGCATGGCAACGTTAGCTCTGCTGCCTAGCATGGCTAGCTTCACCGTGTTGTTGTCCATGTGTGCCCGGGATGACTCGTGTTTCTTCACCTTCTCAGAAAAATGTTTCATGTCTGTAACTCCTGACTCATCCATGCCTTATCTGTCCCAGCCGTTTTGAATAACAAACACGGAAAGCAAAGTAACGCATTAGCGTGATTGCATCCAGCTAGCCAAGCCTTCCTGGTGTACCAAGTTCGGGAGAAGCCTAGTGTGTACAGTTTACCTCTCTCCTTCTCCTGCTGGCTTATCTTTACGTCGGGCTGATCTGGTCCAAGCTCTTTGACATTAAGTTTTTCCACCATAGTTCTCCTCTCGAACGGATACTGGAGAAGAGACCGAACTGAATTCAGTGGCTGCTGAGATCCGGTATCCATGCTGGTTGTAGGCGCACAGGCGGCGTCCATGTTACATCTGCGTCACGACCAAAAACGACTCTGCCGAGTTCTACCGAACACCAACGAATCCTTTGGCGGTAGCTCCATCGCCCATCATGCTTGAAACGTTCTGAAACAACGTCAACGCTGATTGGATACATTCCCATTCCTACCCTTTGATATTCTTGTCAGCAATTGGACAGCTGGTCTCATCCTGTTTGGGCGATTGAAAAACAGCACACAGCCTCCACCGCTCGGCAGAGACCGGCAGAGACCAATATATATATATATATATATATATATATATATATATATATATATATATATATATATATATGTATATATATATATATATATATATATATATACATATATATATATATATATATATATATATATATATGATTTATTTTTGTTACAAAACACACAATTAACTTAGAATATGTGATTATTGTTAATTTTATTTATTTATTTTTTTTTTTAATTAAAAACACGGAAAAACTGGGAGGGCGGCGCCCTATCGCCCTCTACTGGCCAGCCGCCACTGAATGAAGCAATGCTTAATTAAATAATGTTTTGAGGATGTTTTAGTGGTGACCTTCACACTCGCTCACACAGGTCTACTCTCACAGTAAACTCCAAAACACATTTGCTCTGACGCACGTTTGCTTTGAGAAGAGAAGGGACTTTTGGTAAGTTTCAGTTCATGATTCAGTTCGTGTTTGACAACGAAAGAGAGAGGACGTGTGAACAAACGCTAACGGGGGAATGGAGCCCACCGGCTCTTGTCCCCCCCCCCCCACGCTATTACTGTCAAGTCAGACAGGATAGCTGAATTGCAACCGCCAACGCAGACTCTTCCAGAGTCTTTGATTTTCTGAGTAATTTAAACTTAAGAAAGCGCATCTGCAAACGCTTCAACAATGTGTACCGGGGGGCATCTCTGGACCGGATCGTCGCACACCTTCGTCTCCTCTGCCAGCCAAGGTGTGACCTGGATAAACATCCTCCTGAGGTCCGGATCTGAACGAGGGTCCTCGTACGGTGAGGCAGAACACAATAGATAGCGTTTGATGCATCTTTTCTAATAAGAACCAAGTTTAATTCAAACCATCGTTTTCACTCAGACACCTGTTTCTTCCTGAAGCAAATTCAGACGCACACACGCATCCATAATCACATCACATCATTCTCAATCTTTAGCACATCCAACACAAGGTCTATTTGAGCAAGTTTAAAATATCAACTGTTAAAGATTGTCCAACAAAGTTGCCAATGTTGATTGTTATTTCCTATGCTTGTCATTTCAAAATCATTAGTTTAATTTGAAGAATTAAATTTTTTAACTTTCAAACTTGTCTCTTCATTGAAATGAAACACAGACCCACGGATATTATCGTCAGTTTATCGATGAAAACAACCTTTGAGTCTTCTTAATTCTATAACATTTGGTTATTAATTTATTAAAAATTGATATTCCGAATTAATATGTAGGATGGTTCATCTTTCATAAAAGAACATAAACCATTACACTACACAAACAACAATGGACCGACAAGACAATGAGAAACAGACAGGGCTTTATAGACTGGGGCATAATGGGAGGCAGATGAGCTGCAGGTGTGTGGGGAGAGAACTAGGTGAAGGCAATAACTAATCAGGGAGGAGGAGCAGGAAGGAGCAAGGGAGGACACCGGACCTGACAGGGGAAGAACACACACACACACACACACACACACACACACACACACACACACACACACACACACACACACACACACACAGACACACAGACACACACACACACACACACACACACACACACACACACACACACACACACACACACACACCTAGCTGAGAAGGACACACACACACACACACAAAACTGAAATAATAGACCTATAGAAATATGGTGGGGAGACCAAGAGAACATGAAGAAAACCATAAGGGAGCTGAGGACAAAAAGGCTGGAGCTACAACTGGAGGGGCTGGGGATGACCTGAAGGGCTACAAACAGAAGGCACATAAATGAGATGCAGACAAAGGACACATGAGGGCGCTATGAGACACAAAGGGGAATCTAGAGAGGGATGGAGGACATCAGGAGACACATGGGGAAAGACGCTGACACAGACCATGACAGGATCATGCATTGAAAATTACTCACTTGGGTTCACATCAACACAAGTTCTGTTAAAAAATCAGAGTGATGCATCTGAGTGACCTGTCTGACAGATTCCACATGTTGATCCAACAGTAAGTAAATAAACAGAATCCTAGAGTGTGGGAGGAACAAGTAAAAACATGGAAAATGGAGATTCAGCAGTTTTCCAGATGGTGATGAGCAGATTGCCTACTGATTGTGTGATGAGATCATTTAAAAGATAAATTAATTTCATATCCATTCAGACTGCTATACACCCTAATGTTTATGTTAGTTTTGTGAATTTCAAAATTTAAAAAGTTAAACCATAAATTTTGTAACTCTCAGTTTTGAGTTACTTTCATTTCCAACCTGTGGATTTGAAATCAGCCTTTGAGTAACAATTACTTATGTAACTGCAGAACTCCAATTAGTGTTATTACCATCAGTAATGTGCAAAACCTTTTTTTTTTCTAAATAAACTATTAACTGTGTGCTGGTGAAGGTTCTCAGTCATGTTCCAGGCAGAACTAACAAAGCCCCTCAGATGAGAAGCAAATTGTCTTCAAGAAACTAAAAAAGTCCAGTTGCCTTCATTTGAACCCAACGGTGTGTTGTGTTAACAGGCAACAATAAACAAGAGCAGCACTTTAAAACCATTGAGAATCACTGATAATTAACCATTAACAAGGTGTGGGAATGTAATAAGTTAGAGAAACTTTAGACGAGCCAACAAAGGCTTTCCTTCTTATGTAAAGGTGTTGAATGGACTACATTTCCCCACACAATGAAAGGTGATAAAGAAAAGAGAGATAACCAAACAGGAGTAACAAAAGGGATTTCACTTGCTGTGGGTTTGTCAAGTGGCTCCTTCTCCTCTGTGATTGGTTGGATGTTCCAGCTAAAGAATGCAAAGAAAAAGAAAGAAAAAACAAAAACTTTACCCTCTGCTGAGCACCTCCTTGCTCAGATCTCCCCATCCCCCATGTTATTCTGCCCACCCTATAGCCCTCATTCACACCCCCACCCCAAGCCCCAATACCACCTCCCTACTCCCCTCCTGCTCATTCCCTCCCAGTTGCCTCACGGCTTGCTGTGACCCATCTTGCACCTCCAGAAGCCCACAACAGACGCTTGGTGTGTGAAGAAGGTCAGGAGTTCAGGTTTGGCTGAGGCTCCATTCCTCCCTCTGCACAGAGGAGGCCTGCCCCGCGGGTTTATAATTATCTGTCGTTGGCATTCAGCACAGGTTCAAGCACAGTGCAAGCACTGGCACCGGCGTGGGGGGATGCGCTTGGCTACACACTTGGTGATTAGTTGTCCCTAATTGTCAGTTCCTCGTTCCTTTTACCTTTCTCGCCTCTCAGCCTGTTGACATCCCTCTCTCCAGTTAAAACATGTAAAACTCAGCACTCGCTTTTTAAATATAAATAAAAAAACAACAGTATTCCCTCAAACTTCAGTTTATGAGTTTCCTTTTGAGATATGCAACCAAATTCACTTTAATGCCTTTTTGCTATGTGGCTAATCCCTTCTTTCACCGGCCGTGAAAGCGATCACATAACATAATAGCTGGATTTTACCTGCAAGCTCATTCCCAACCGGGAGCAATTTTGATACGAAACGGGAGCAAAAGTGTTCCACACAGCTGATCCCTTGATGTCACAAAAACACAGGGGAATTGCAACACCATGCTTGATTTCAGAAGTCCATACAAAATGAATAAGGAAGGAGAAAGACATTTATGCAATGCATGTATCAAAAAGGTCTGTGGTTTCGTGTGTGTGCCCCCCCCCCCCCCTTTTTTTTTTTCTCGTTTATTTAGAGGACAGTCTGGAACCCCCTAGTTGGGATGCTGCCCCCGCGACCCAGACCCGGATAAGCGGAAGAAGACGAGATGAGACGAGATTTTTGTACACTACTTTTGTGTTTGACTTCCTGTCTGGAGCGATCTAAACTGCAGAGTTTGACATGTTTTTGGTAGCGTAGCCTGTGAAAAATAAAGTTAAAACATAATGATAATGCCCACTTGCTTCTGGGGCATATCCAAAACGTTACACTTGGCTGCCGGTGTAAAGGAGCTCATCCACTATAACGGCGGCTAATTGCCGCTTAGGGTGTTTCACAGCCGTTTTGCGACGCTTTCACTTGCAGTGGAAAGAATGAGTGACTGGTGCTAGAACACATGTTCTACCTCTCTCTGTGTCCCAAGTCTGCAAGGATTCATCAGGTGGTTTTCTGGACAAGTTCAGCCCAATTTTCTGTGATGCTGCAGACACCAATAGTACCATTTGTCTTTTGTACGTTCTTTCTGGGTAATCTGTTTAATTCCATTTCTTGGTTCTTTTCTAAAGACAGCTTAGTAAAGATTTGTTTTCACCTTTTAAGCTGACAAGTTTCGGCTCACTCTGTGGACTTTCTCAGAGTACTGCCGATGTTGGTGGCATCACTTACTTCGTTTATCTGAGGGTAGCAGAGGACGATATCGCACTCTACGGTCCGTGCCGTCCTCGCCAATGACCTTGTCCCATGAGTGATCCAATGTGTAGACTCCATCGTCTCTGTTCATGGTCCTGGGTCCCGGTCTCTTTATTTCTATCGCTTCCTTTTGTATTTTTGATGTTATGTGTTTATGATCTGTGTGCTGTCCCAGTCCATCATATGATTTTCTCTTGTACAGTGGCTGATTTCTCCAGTTTCTCCTATGTGGCTTTTGTACGTTCATTCTGTTTATTTAATCTAACTGCATCACTTGGTTAATTTTTTAACATAGCAAATGAAGAAGGAGGTGACGCCACCAACAGCGGTGAAGTCTACAGTGTTTGTCAGCAAAAGCAACTCTTCTTCTCTGTATGTTTTATTGCAGAGTTTGCCTGGCTCCACACTTTGGTCTTGTCTTTTGGGTGTTCTAATCTTTTACTGACTGTCATTATGGTTTTGTTGGTGTGTTAATGTTGTTTTTTTTTCATTGTTGCTATTATTTTTCCTGCAATGCCTTTAATGTATAAGGGTTTTACTGGCTTTGGTTTGTTTCTTTCTGGATTTTTGTTTCATTGTTTTGATTGTTCTTTTCTTTTTGTTGTTGTTTGTTGTTTTCCTTTGTTTATTGCCCATGTCGGGTATCTTTTTTAAGCATTTGTATGTGTTGGTCCTCTTGTCTGCGGCCTTGTTTTTTTTTTTGTTTTCATGTTTGCTCGATGGTATAATGTTATGATAACTGACAGTTTTTTGTATAGTACAATGTTCTGATGCCCATAATAAGTACTGGTCTGTATATGTTCATGTTCAGGGTCCCATCTTTCTGTCTGGTTATTTTCATGAACGTTATTCTACTTTCTACAGAACTTAGAAAGTAGCATGGCATTCATAGACAATGCCCTCAAAGCAGTTCAAATACACCTTAACAGCGTTGATGTTTATTGATTGACAAAGTTTTTTTTATCTCGCTGCTTTGTGATCAATAGTAATTTTTCAAATATGTGTAACTTTAATTAACCATTTGACAGCTAAACACACACCTTGACTGTGTGTGGGTGAATGGGCAGGACTCTCATCCACATATCATGAGTGTTTTTGTTCAGACTCAAAGGACCAATCTCAATACTCACACTTCCACACTTGTGCCCTTCAATTGTGTGATCCCGTCCAGGGGTGCGAGTGCGTAGGGTGTTCCGATTATAAAGTGCGGAAGTTGATCACACCCCTTTTGCACGCTTGATCCGCACTTCAACCAAGTCTGGACTTGGGTGAAGTGTATTACCCACAATTCACTGCTGCAGGAAAAAAGGCTCAAGTTCCTAAACTGAAAATATGTATTTTCTAACGAAGTTCATTTTAGGATGCTCTAAAACCTTTAGACAAAGCAACAACGAATGTAAAATTATTTCAAATTATTTTTTGATTGTTTGTTTGAAAGTTGTTAATTGTGTTTTTTTTTTAAAGTTTCACAGTGACCAGCATCCCGGCATGCATGGGATTAATGACGCAATGCTCCCTGTCTCAATTTGGCAATTATTTGCACACTTTTGTACCACACACTCAAAGCCTTACTGCACATTGTCTCCAAGTGCACTTTGCTGAAGACCGCAGGGCACAGTGCAAGTTTTGGAATTGGGCCGTGGTTTAAAAAATCCATCACTCTTCATTTTATTCTTGTCTTTTAAACATACAGTAGAAAAAATAGTGCCACTTACTGGACTGGAGTTAAAGATTTTAAACCCCATTCACTGGCACACCTGATCCAGAAGGTTAGTTATTGCAAACACACACACACACACACACACACACACACACACACACACACACACCCTGTAGACACAATTTATCTTGGAATTTTGCCCCCCATTTTTGTGGAGCAACTGAGTCAGATCCATTCAGAGGCGTTTATATTGGCAGTGACAGGCAGTGTGATAAATGACACTGGATAAATCCATTCTTCAATGACTTCAGAGATGTCTCTGAGCCATTAGTCATTCACGCAAGAGATCTCTGCAAGAGCCCATCATTGCTGCTCTGAGAAACACATCTGCAGACCTTGACACAGACCCTGAAATAGGCTCACAACTGAACCAATACTGTTGGGACTTTAGGGTGAGGGAGGCGGTGTTGGGAGTTAAAAGAGGAACAGCAGTCAGACAGATGTGTGGCCTGGAATTCTGCCAAGCAGCACCGTCATCATAAAGCAGACCCTTTTTTTCTCAAAATGAGAATAAAGGACACAGAAAGAGGTGTGAGAAACGGCAGGGAGTAGAGAAAGGAGGACATGGTCAGACTATTTTTTTTTCATTGAAGCCAAGGTTTTCATCAAAGAACATCTTCGGAAATTCCAGACTTCCTTTCACTGTGACTGCACACCCATGGGTCTATCAGTAATCCAAGATGACATTAATAAAAGAAAAAAAACCTCATTAAATCTGAAATCATTTATTGTGCAAACCCCTCGCTGAACGCAGCACCTTGAAGGGCCTATTATTCGTTGACATTTTAGTGGAAATTTGGATTAGTCCTTTGGGCCCTCCATAAAAAAAAGAAAAAAATTCTATATTTAACACAAGCACAGATGGTTGGAATGAAGATGAAAATTGCCCCGCCTCTCCTCTGTTTTTGGTGCAAGGAAGAAGTTGAGATTTTTGCCAATTTCCAAAGCGCTCTGTGAGATGAGACATGGACTTCTGACAGGTGTTTGTTTGAATATCAAACAGAGCCATTGAGGCCTGCAGATGGCAGGCAGATTGCATTCCAGACAGAGGCTTCAGTCTGAGCTCACAGCGGCGGGAGGAGAGTCCATCTCTGTTCTTCAATAGCTCTCAAGGGGAATCAGTTTCCAAACGCCTCATGTGCAGAACTGTTACCATCATTGTCATCATCATCAACAATGTGGCCTTTACAGCTGGACCAGAAGTCTGTAGAAGGTTTCTTCACAGCGGACCAGTGAAGGACTTTGTTTTTTTGAAGGCTTTGAGCAAAGATGAGCTCAGTGTTGAGTCAGAAACCAAGATGGGAGAATCTGATGAGAGCTTTTGTCCGTTGCCAATATTTATGCCTGACTTTAAACAACTGTTTACGTAACGGCTCTTGTAAGGGGAATTTTTTCTCAGGAAGGTAGTGTAGCACTGAAGATGTTATCTTCAGCTTACAGGGATACAAAGATATCAATAGAATAACCCAGCAAATCTCTCTGTGGAGTTGATATTTGATCAACAGGTTGAGCGGGTTGTCCAGTAATCGGAAGGTTGCAGGTGCGATCCTGGCTCTGGACAGAGAATACTGCTGTTGTGTCCTTGGGCAAGACACTTAACCCACCTTGCCTGCTGGTGGTGGTCGGAGGGACCGGTGGCGCCAGTGCTCGGCAGCCTCACCTCTGTCAGTGTGCCCCAGGGCAGCTGTGGCTACATCGTAGCTCATCACCATCAGTGTGTGAATGTGTGTGTGTGTGTGTGTGTGTGTGTGTGTGTGTGTGTGTGTGTGTGTGTGTGTGTGTGTGTGTGTGTGTGTGTGTGTGTGTGTGTGTGTGTGTGAATGGATGAATGATACACTGTAGTGTAAAGCGTTTTGGAGTCCTTACTGTGAGAGGCGCTATACAAGTGCGGGTCATTTATCATAAATATGCAGATGTTGGGCTAAAATTTGTTCATAGTTGCAGAAAATCCTCATCCTCATAATCATCATCATCAGGGAACTAAATGATTATATAAAAATTTCGCTATTAATTGTTAGAATTAGCCCTGTTTATCCATAGCAAATTACTACAAAAATGCTTCTTTCTTCTTCTGGCTCTTGGAGGGTGCATACACTTTTTTCCTCCTCTCCTCCATATCTTATCCTCAAGGCCCTTTATCTGTCTCTGTGTGCTGGGTGCACGGCTGCTTCTGCATTTTTCTGGAAACTGGAAGCTGAAATTCGCTAAAATGGATCTCGTCAGTTGGTCTCTCAACGCGATTGATACAATTTTTTCAATGATGAGAATGGGAGAAGGGGCTCCCGGGTGCCCCTCCAGGACAGACCCAGTTGGACACATCATGGACTCCTGGAAACAGTGGAACTTCGTCGTCATCGTCTTCCTCCGCTTATTTGAATATTTTATTCAATTCAAATTCAAAAATACTTTATTGATCCCAGAGGGAAATTGATTTATTTATCCTAATTCAACTTGTATGGATGCTACATCTGTGGACAGTCATGAGAAGGTCCATCTGATTATGTTGGGAGTATCGTCGTCGTCGTCGTCTTCCTCTTCCTCTTCCTCTGCTTATCCAGGTCCGGGTCGCGGGGGCAGCATCCCAACTAGGGAGCTCCAGACTGTCCTCTCCCCGGCCACCTCCACCAGCTCCTCCGGCAGGACCCCAAGGCATTCCCGGACCAGATTGGAGATGTAACCTCTCCAATGTGTCCTGGGTCAACCCGGGGGCCTCCTGCCGGCAGGACATGCCCGAAACACCTCCCCAAGGAGGCATCCAGGAGGCATCGTGACCAGATGCCCAAACCACCTCAACTGACTCCTTTCGATCCGGAGGAGCAGCGGTTCTACTGCGAGTCACTCCCGAATGTCCAAGCTCCTCACCCTATCTCTAAGGCTGAGCCCGGCCACCCTACAGAGGAAACTAATTTTGGCCGCTTGTATCTGCAATCACGTTCATTCGGTCATTACTCAAAGCTCATGACAATAGGTGAGGATTGGGACGTAGATCGACCGGTAAATCGAGAGCCTGGCTTTCTGGCTCAGCTCCCTCTTCACCATGACAGATCGGCTCAGCGTCCACATCACTGCAGACGCTGAACCAATCCGCCTGTCAATCTCCCGATCCCTCCTACCTTCACTCGTGAACAAGACCCCGAGATACTTAAACTCCTCCACTTGAGGCAGGACCTCTTCCCCAACCCGGAGTTGGCAAGCCACCCTTTCCCGGTCGAGAACCATGGTCTCAGATTTGGAGGTGCTGATCCTCATCCCAGCCGCTTCACACTCGGCCGCGAACCTACCCAGCAAGAGCTGAAGGTCAGAGCTGGATGAAGCTAGGACAACCACATCATCTGCAAAAAGCAGAGACGAGATTCTCCTGCCACCAAACTTGACACACTCTACACCACGGCTGCACCTAGAAATTCTGTCCATAAAGGTAATGAACAGAACCGGTGACAAAGGGCTGCCCTGGCAGAGTCCAACCCTCACTGGGAACAGGTCCGACTTACTACCGGCTATGCGGACCAAACTCACGCTCCTCTGGTAAAGGGACTGAATGGCCTTTAACAGAAAGCCACCCGCCCCATACTCCTGGAGCGTCCCCCACAGGGTGCCCCCGGGGACACGGTCATAAGCCTTCTTCAAATCCACAAAACACATGTGGATTGGTTGGGCAAACTCCTATGTCCCCTCCATCACCCTTGCAAGGGTACAGAGCTGGTCCACAGTTCCTCGACCAGGACGAAAACCACATTGCTCCTCCTCAATCTGAGATTCAACTATCGATCGGAACCTCCTCTCCAGTACCTTGGAGTAGACCTTTCCAGGGAGACTGAGGAGTGTGATCCCCCTATAGTTGGAACACACCCTCAGGTCACCCTTCTTAAAGATGGGGACCACCACCCCGGTCTGCCACTCCACAGGAACTGCCCCCAATGACCATGCAATGTTGCAGAGACGTGTCAACCATGACAGCCCTAGCCAGGACGAACCTCATCTGCCCCCGGGGCTCCGCCACTGTGTAGTTGTTTGACTACCTCAGCAACTTCTGCCCCCGAGATTGGACAGTCCATCCCCAGGTCTCCCGGCTCTGGTTCCTCCTTGAAATGTGCATAGGTGGAATTGAGGAGCTCCTCAAATTATTCCTTCCACCGTCCGACTATAGCCCCAGTTGACGTCAGCAGCTCCCCATCCCCACTGTAAACAGTGTGAGCGAGTTGCTGCCTTCCTCTCCTGAGGCGCCGGACAGTTTGCCAGAACCTCTTTGGAGCCGATCGATAGTCTTTCTCCATGACCTCACCAAACTCCTCCCCCACCCGAGATTTTGCCTCGGCAACTGCCACTGCTGCACTCCGCTTGGCTATCCGGTACCTGTCTGCTGCCTCTGGAGACCCAAAGACCAGCCACGCCCTGTAGGCCTCCTTCTTCAGCCTGACGGCTCCCCGAATCTCTGGTGTCCACCAGCGGGTTCAGGGGTTGCCACCACGACTGGCACCGGCCACCTTGCGACCACAGTGGAACTTGATTTGTTTGTCTCAGCTGTCTGTGGAGGACTCTGAAGACGTGTAGATATTTATGGTGTTGGTGTCAGGTTTCCTGCTCATTGGCCTTGGAGGCTATCTGGCTTACCAGAAAATTAACAAGTTGTCAAGGAATATTGGCCTGATCCCAGAGCTCAGAGATGGTTTGCACCGCGCTGTGAATTCACAGACTCACATAATTGTTGAGATGAATCGTAAGCTTGGAACTTTGGCCGAGATTCATTCATTGGCACAAAAGATGGATGCCATCAAGGAGAGAGTGGACGAATCAGCACAGATTGGGATAGATTAATGTCCATCATTGGGGTTTTGAGAGGTTGAGGACCAACAAACTGTAAGACAGAGAGGAAATGATCTGTCTGGCCCCAAAACAATTTATAATCGGAATCTGGCGCCCTTGAACCTACAAGGCTCCAACGACCCCCCCAGAAGATATGTTGAATGTGCTGTTGCTATGGCAACTCAACTCTGTCTCCTTTACCAGCCTGGGCGGGACTGCAGGAAGGCCACTGAAACATTCCAGGGTCACTGCCACCCTCCAACCCTCAATGCTCCTCCCCCTATCCATACTGAGGTGACATGCGCTGCTTTTCGTGGCTGCATGAACTGAAGTGGGGATAGTCCCAACCCACCACCCCACCTAGTGAACACTTATGTTGTGTGATGTCTGAAGTCTGTTGCATATCTGTCTGAGGTGCCCTCCCGGTAGAGGGTAACTCTGAAGTCCCTTTTTTTTTTACCTCCACCTGAACCAATCCTCATGTAACCCTCTTATATCCATTAAGGTAGCGCGACTCAGGGTTGCAAATGACCACAGTCACCAATTCTTGTCATATGTCTGATCTCTGAATTGTGTGTACTGAAAATCTAATTTCTCTCTGGGATTAATAAAGTATCTTTGATTTGATTTGATTTCTAGTTATTTACTTACAGTGATATCAGTCTAATTTCTGCCAAAAATTTATCTTTCTAGTTAATTACTTCCAGTGATATCAGTCTAATCCGGGATTAATAAAGTATCTTTGAATTTGAATTGAATTTGAAAATAAAGTTTGGAGATTTGGATCAAAAATGGCGTTCATCTATTTTTGCTAATGATTTGCTTCATCAAATCTCTAAATAAATCATGTGCACTGTAATCCTGAAATTATTATAGAAAAAGGATAAATGAAGCGACAGAAATGGTGGAAAACAATTTACCATACCATTTTATTTGTTATGCTCTTTTCAACACAGCATTACAGCTGATCAAAGTGCAGCACAAAAAAAACACAACAACAAACAACAAAAAATGACAGACATAGTTAAAAATAGTAAAAAAGAAAGGACCAAAATCAAACCAAAAAGTCTATTAGAAACATAAAATACACAAATGTAAATTTGGCAATCAAGATGGAAAGGATGAAAACCTAAAGACTTAACACTAAAACCAGGCTAAAACAGAAAGGACTAAAAACCAAACAGGCAATTAGAACCATAAAAACACAAATGTAAAATTAAGCAAATTGGGCAGTGTTGTCCCCGAACACGTTCATTGAATGATCGTTTGTGAATTAGTTCATTTTTTTGTGAACTAAACTCGTTCGTAATTTGCCTGACGAATGTAAAAGTGAGTGCGTTCGTCCTGGCATGCATGATCGGGTTTATGAACGCGTTCTTTCGCCGTTCTAACTCCAGATCTCCATGGAGCTTTTCCGGAGCTAAAGCCTAGCTAAAACATCGTGTAAACCATTGAGTTTATAAAAAGTAGAACCTGCAAATGCAGTCATACAAAGGCAGTAGCGGTTGGTGCGGCATCTACTCTTCTACGTCTATGCTGTGTGCAGGAGTCAAAGTTCATTCATAAAAATTTAAAAGCGACTTAACTGAAAGATTATACATCTTTTTAATGTTTTGCACTTTTAATATTGCACTTTGAGTTTGCTACCTTACCCTGCTTCCTAAGATTGCTTAATAATTTCCCATTAAAATAATGTTTTCCTCATGTTATTGAGAATATACTGCAGGGAAAAAACTGCAGCTGGGTATGTTTTTGTAACAGTGAACTTAGTTCAAAATGTTTTAAATTATGAAACAAACTAGTTTTTTCCCAACACGGAAATTAGGTGGAGAAAAGTCTATAGACTCAATACAAAATCAATGTTTAAGAGTTAAAAGCCAATAAGAAAAAGTGTGTTTTTGACAAAATTCAAAAGGGGTAATTGAAGGTGCTTGCCTAACCTGGAGGGGTAGAGAGTTCCGGAGTTTTGGTGCACATATTGGCCTCTTTTAGAAAACAATGCCGCCTATTTGCGACAATGCCAAGCCGGCATGAGGGAGCCTTAGGTTGTTTATAAGTGGTCAGACTGTGGCGGTAAAGTGGTGCAATAGTGTCCTTTTTACAAAAGATTACGCGATGGAGGCATAAAGGGGATATGGAGGTGGTGCCAGCGCTGCCGCGGCTTTCTGTTTAACTTGGACATGACTTGCTTTTTGTCGCAATCGAATTCGTGCTCAATAAAAAAATTTTCACAAGATTTGCAACATTAAAACCTACCTACCTGGTTACTCCACATACGTATTTCATGAGCATTTTTTAACTCAGAAGTGCCCCTGAAGGACTTAGTTGTACGTCCTTTTATCAAAACTTATTTTGAGCCTGAGAGGGTTAAGATGATCTTGAATAAAGTATCATACTGTCTTTTTGAATTCAGGATTACTCCCTCTTAACTCACATTAAATTATCCAGCGTCACTGGTGATGAAAGGGTGTACATGAACATAGCCTCTTTAAAGGCGACATTTTATTTGCATTTACTAGCTAATAACAGACAAACTCAGACTGTCATCTCAGTCCAAACCAGGGGCCTCATTTATCAAGCTTGCTTACGCATAAAACGGGGTCGGAAAACTGCGTAAGCAACTTTCCACGCAAACGTTGGGATTTATGAAAGAAAACTTAGCGGAAAAATGTCCTCAACTTTAAGTTGACTAAGGACCTGGCTTACGCACATGTTGGACATGGAGAGCACCTGCAGTACTGCTGCTGAGAAGGATAAAATTACAAAATCCTGCAGCGTTATCACTTGTACTGCTTCGTTTTCACATAGAACAAGACCCCCCACACGCACACACATGCACGCGCACGCACACACATGCACGCGCACGCACACACACACACGTCCGCGTGCACACACACACACAGCCTGAAGCGCAGAATACGAAATGCAGAATATCAGCAGGGGGACAAATTGAGACAGAACGTCATGCGTCTGTGACAGTGTGTGTGTCCTGTCACTGTAACCCGATTGGTCATGCGCCCTGGCTACTTGGACAAGGGAGATCTCCATTGGCTTGGTTTGCGCGTGTGACTGTCACCCGGGAGCCTGGGGATTGAATCCTGATCGGATCATTATTTTTATATTCACCACAGATCTCTCTGAAGAACTCAACTTTGACAGCTTCAGCAACGCTGTGCCGCTCCAGATTTTCTCTTATTTGTTTCGCAAAAGCACTTCCTTTCATTTCTCCACCTCACCCACAAGTACCTGAATTTCTGCTTGTGAAATAACGCTTCCTTGATCTGCGGTCGTGATCAAAATGCCGCAACAAGCCAGCTTATGTACATGCATGAGATCCACAAGTCACTTTGCATTGACTATTTATGGCAGAAAGTGGGCGTGGTGAGGGTGGGATGTGACTAAAAGCAGCTGAGAACATTTGTAGGTAGTTTCTGATTTATGAAGCGGAGATTGTGTGCAGCTGTGCGTACTCCATGTTTGATAGATCACAAACCTACTTGGTGTGAGTACATTTTTTTTGCTGAGCTTAAGTACGGTTTTAGTAAGGATTCCACGCAATGTTTGATAAACGAGACACCTGGTCGGTAACATCTACAGGAAGGACAGTTTCAAGCACCATGACCTCACTATGATGGAGCTGTAGATCCACCAACATGGAACAGTTCTGGGTAAGAAGCCTTTGTGATTTACAGCTTTTCTGTTCCAAAACCATCTCTACTAACACAGTGCAGGAAAACCTAAACAGCAGCTCTCACATTTGCATTGTTCAAGTTTGCTCAAATCAGGAGAGCAGCTGGATGTTCTGCCTCTTAGAATCCATGAGCTACAGCAGAACAATGATCTACAGCAACTGTGATGAACAAAGACAGAACACTGTTGATTTTGGTACAAGGATGCTTCTGAAATTCTGTCTGTGATTCGTGTTCTGGCTGATAAAGATGGCTAACTGACAGACTTTCTGTAGAAATAAAAAGACTGTGGGAGGAAGGGATGAATAGCTGGCCAGGTATTTTTCTGAGTCAACATAAATTGGCCACTGCCAGAAAAAGGACTCCATGTGGTTCTGAAGAAGCAAGCAAACCTGTGTGTTGGCTCTTGCTGGCATGTTTGTTCTCAGTCTTGTCAGTTCAAATCTTTAAATGTACATTTGCAGCAGGAATAAATGCCTTGTAAGTCGTGCTGGTGGTGGGGAGCACCGGTGCACCATTTCCAGAAACTAGAAGTGAGCCACATCACAGCTGAGCTTCAGACGGCAGGGTTTAGAGTCTTATTTCCTGATATTTGGACATCTTGCCCCAGATTAGGCAGCAACATCATGACTCTACCACTGACTTGCACAAATAACACACATTAGAAGGAGTCCTGCTGTGTGGTGGAGTTGCTAACGCTAACAGTTAGCTTCTTCTAGCTGAGACGTTCTCTGCTGATTCCTGGGTGCTAAACCAACAACATCCTTCCTCATCATGAGTCAAGCCACGAATGTGAAGTGACAGTGTAACATAGATCTGTTAGGCCTTTCTAATCCTAGAGTTTCACCGCCTTTTTCAGAAGCTGATGCAGGAGATGGGAGATAGGTGTAGGAGACTATTTTCCATGTTCAGCCTTCATGAAAAAGTCTGAGTGACTGATTATAATCAGAAATAATGATTATAAAATGTTTTTTTTCAGTGCTCTACACCTTTAATTAGTTTAGCTATGAAAACAATCTTCATTTCATTTTTATTTGTGAAGGAAACAAGATTCAGATCTGTCTCAGAAGACTCGAGCTGGTAAACACCTCTTTTGATATTGCATATCGATCTAAAATAACTCACATACAAAGGAGTCTGGACTCTATTTCATACAAACTATTAATGCCCAAAAACACCTCAGGGACCAGCAAGATAAAATTGAAAAGAATAATAATAATTAAAAAACATTAATATTCCCACATGTCCCTTTCTGGGTTGAACTTTAAGAAACTTTCAGAGTATCTGCACTTCAAGAACAAACGTGAAGGTACACACAACTTGTACCAGATGTGCTTGTAGACTCCATGGCCAACTCTTCATCAGCAGCATGCACTCCCCATTTCCTTGAGGTTGGCAGACTGACAGCATGGGCATTGCCAGAGGTGTCTGAGGCAACAGGTAGCCCCATTCTCCTCCACAAGCTCTGGAAAGAAAAGGAACTCTGATTCGTCACTAGAAGCAACCCACAGAGCAGAATGGAGTCCAGTTCACCCCACTGTTCCTTTGTGACATCCCCATGCTGCTTTTTTCACTGTAACAATGACCGGTGGATGAATGCACCTCCTCCCACCCCTGCACTTCCCTGACCCCCAATGAGGTGAAACACACTGTTGTTTTCTTAACTCATACATGACAGCATTTCCTTCAAAAAAAAAAGAATCCCGAGGCCAACTTTGTTGTTTAATTTCTAAACGATTCCCAAGAACAGAATGCTTCATGTTTATGTTTATGTTTATTCATTTCCTGGAATGTTTGACCCCCATCTTTCAAAGACAGGGGTTTGTGGAGCAGATGTTAGCCAAGCAGAACCAAAGATTTGTTGGCTTCTAGTAAAAAGCCATCCCTCCTTGAGCCGAGCAACTTCACTCAAAGTTTTCTGAGAACTTTTCATCCCATAAACACAGAAAGTTTTCATTGTACTTTCCCTTTGACAGAGACCACATGACACGGATGACCGTGAAAAGCCAATAAAAACGCCCGCATGCTAATACCAACCTGACATTAGGACAACAGAATGTGACCACATGCTGTAAAAACGAACCGAAAGCAAACCACTCTCGTGCCACCAAGCTGGAGCTCGGCAACACTGAGACTTTATTAAAAAATGTAGATCAGACATTAACTGTTTAGTTTGTCCTGGAAACACCAGTTTTGCCTGTAGTTACTGGTGCTCCATCTGCCTGAAGCTGGCTAAGTCTTATTACACCAGTTTTATATACAAAAGAGTGGAGGGTGAGGAAAGCCCCCTCCAACAACCTCAAACCGTGAACAAAAGAGGGATGGAGGAATCTGCGCTGAATGGATGTGGCCCCTTTTTCAGCTGCTGGTATGCATACGGCTCCTCCTGTCAGGAGAGAGAAATCCCAGGAAGAAACAAACTGATGAAATGCAAAACAATTCCAACCTCCTGCTGCCTGCTGATTGATTGATTGGGACTTGTCACATTTTTCTTCCACTCGGGTTGCCAAAGACACCAGAAGAGCGAGTGTAGAGCTCTTCTGTAACTCACCAGTTTCACAGATTATTTAAAAACGTGTTTAGATGTAACATCAGATGTGATTACGTTATAATTACATGAAATTACAAGTTGTATGATGGTGACCTAATGATCTGTCATTTTCACAATGATCCAAATAGCCACAAGCATGACGGACCCTTGGGACTTTCATCACTCTGATAGCAATGTTTAGTTCTCGTTTGTCTGTGACCACCTCAAAGCTAACGCTAACGACAATGTGAATCAAGCATTTTGCTACTTCAGCTCTGACAGGATTCAACTGACGAAACGCAAATTATTTGCGAAACAAACGGTTTATTTTTAACCTCTTTAAAACACAGCATTCTCCAGCAGTAGTAATGGATTAATCAAAGTATTTCTTTAACAGGGAGGTGAGTAAATTAGTCAAATTTGTTTCCTTTAAATACAGCGCAAAACACTCTAATTTCTTATCGCTTTGTGCAGTAGATGCATGTCAAAACGATTCAAAAAGCACAGAAACAAAATGCATGTCTTTGGATGCTGAGAACAAAAAAAGGACCTTCTGTTGCTGCTAGAAACAACCTGGATTAAATACCGTTGTAATAAATCCCAACAACTGTTTTTGTGAGATCAACAAGATCTGAAAAACAGGTTTGAAGCCTTGTAAGCTGCTTCTTAGCTTAGGAGGGAGAGAGAGAGAGAGAGAGAGAGAGAGAGAGAGAGAGAGAGAGAGAGAGAGAGAGAGAGAGAGAGAGAGAGAGAGAGAGAGAGAGAGAGAGAGAGAGAGAGAGAGAGAGAGAGAGAGAGAGAGAGAGAGAGAGAGAGAGAGAGAGAGAGAGAGAGAGAGAGAGAGAAAACTTGTTGGTTTGTTTGTTCTCCTGCTCTTGTTTTACTTCCCCCTCCTCGAGCTGCGAGTCTTTAGTCAGAGCTTTGCTTTGACAGGTGGAGATCAACTGGAGTGATTGCTATTGGCAGCCATGTGGGATTGGAGCGAAGAGGTGGCCCTGGGGTCAGCGACTGAAGAGCTATTCTATACCCACGCAATAACACAACCGGCTTGGACGGAGTTCGCAACATGCTTTTATCCTCTTCTGGCGAAGACTTTAGATTTAAAGGCAACAACAAACCTGCCCATTTTCATTCTTCCTGTGATTCTAAATGACATCAAGTGTTAACAGACTGTTAGGTTTTCTTTTTGCAATCAAAAGAAGTCAGCCATCCTAGTATCCTGCATCCTGTTTGGTGATGAATGGTCAGAGAAGAGCAGTTGAGGCTTATTGACTTCCACGGCAGATTCTTAAAACGGCGAAACAGCGGTTAGAGTGATTAAGCAGCAATCACATTTGTAATTATGATAATGTTAATTGAGCTTGTCAAGGATGAATAATTTCAGGGAGACAGTAAAATATACCTAACAAGTCTGTTCTCAGCGGTAAACACGGGGCTTTTAAAACTGTAATTAGCCTTTTAATGTGTAGCACATGTCTTACAAGCCATCCACGGGCCCGACCTCCCCTTCTCTCAACCACTTTCCTCCTCTCTCGGTGGGACACAGTTTTCACATAGTTGGAAATCTAACCACACAACTAGGAAACTCTCTTTGCTGGGAAGGTGTTGAGGCACACACAGAGTACGTTTACATGCAGCCAATATCCGGGTTATGATCGGGTTAAGGTCGGTATTCGGGTTTCTGAGTTGATCAGAATAACCCGTTTACAAGCACAAATAGAAAGAGTTACCCCTAACTTGCATAACCCGATTTAAATGCAGACGTTGGGGTAGCGTCAGGACGTATGGACTACGTCCAGACGCAATATGCGTCATTTCCGGTTCTTCTCATTCCGGTATCCGTGAAAACAACATGTTTCCCAGTTCGGAAGAGATAGCGACCGCGTTTGTTTGCGCTTTAGTTTCTTCGTCACTCCAAAAGTGTGGTGCTGTGCCGCGACTCGCCATGTTGCTCCCAACTTGTTGTTTACTTCCGGTGTTCTGGCGCGTACAAGACGTCTCGCTACTCAAAAGACCAAGATTCCTTGCGAACAGAGCATGCGCAGAACACACGCTTTGATGGGGATATCCCGGTATGCGTTTACACGACCAAACATTCGGGTTAGAAAAGGGTTACCCCAGGTGTAGTAACCGGGTTTTTAAAAACCCGGTTATGAGCATATCCAGGTTTTTGGCGGTGTTTACAAGGACCTGCGGAACCGGGTTATTGTGAATATTCGGGTTTTAAAAGGGTTACTGGCTGCATGTAAACGCATTGACAGACATATTTTGACAGCTGTGGGACAAATAGTTATTTTCCTGGGATGCAGAATACCATTTTTACCTGGCGTACCTTTTGCTTGCTTGTGATCAGTCCTGCGAATCATATTTTCCAGGCCATTTGGCACCATATTTGCACATAAATGGCAGTGAACCAACTATATATTAATGGAGATTTTCTGGGAAAATCCAGACATCGAAAACAAAAACACACATTTAATCCAAACCACCATAAGTGCACCCAATCTTTCACTCGTTTTTCACAGCTGCTCCTTGTGCGTCCCAAATCCACCCAAATTGTTCAAGATTTCCCCTTTTGGAGACAGACACAAATAATTGGTCACATATTTGTGTTGCAGGTCACAAAGGAACCTCCTATTAACCCCTGCACAGCTGTCTTCTCCCCATCTCCACCCCCCACGCCACTTGCAGTGCCTCCAACATTTCCTCACTATGATCTTCACCATCAGGCAAACACTGGGGCATGCTCATTGCCAAAACACAGCTCCATTCACTGCCACAATAAAACCATCAAGACACATGCCTCTCATGACCCTAACCCCAAGACTCTTTGTAGATTTTGTACGCCTTAAGGGCTTGGTGACATCTATTGGACCTTTGAATCTGTTAACAATTCCCTTTGATAAAAGATTTTCCGCTAGGGAATCAACTGATTAGATTTATGCACCTGATGCTAAACTTAGTGTTCGCACAGTCGACGTCCTGCTCATGAGGATGTATTGTGGATGTTGGTGTTATAATGCAAAAACAAATATTAGGAATGCTGTTTTTTTTTCAATTGGTGCAAGAGGGTCATACTTTGCAGCTTCTGGAGAAGAAAATGATTGGGTTGGAGGTTATTAGGTAGGGGATGGTCTTTAAATCTGAATGGCTGATGTAAAAAATAGTTTCAGACTTCCATTTTTCGTCTGTAAAATTTAGACTGATTGTCATGCTGTCAGTGAGACGGACACTCTGTAGAGAGATGTAGTAAGAGATGTTGCAGAGCTGAGACAGTGGGACTAGTAGATGTATTCAATCGCCTCAAACTGAAAACTTCTGGATCTGCTGTTACTTTTGTTGGTGGCAGAATCCTACTAGAGGTACAGTGGTTGACAGCAGAGATAAGAACAACAAGAGGAGCAGAGTTTTCACAGATTCTATACCTGTAGTAGAAGTAAAGTCTTGTTCAAAGCCTGTTTTTTTAATTATTGACCCTTTTTCAAAGCATGAGAGAGCACTCACAAGGCTTTATACAGGTGTTGGTTCCACATGGTGTGCCGCAGCGCAGCAAAAACTACACACAAACAAATTTCACCCACAGATATAAGGGAAATCTTGCAAGATCAAATATGACTGAAGTAAACATAAATGGTGGAGGGGGAGAATGGCCTCTCTGATTGGCTACACATCACATTCAACAGGCAGCATACTTGTTTGTCCTGGTTTGAGCAATGTATGAATCGAGCAGTCCTGATGTCCTTTTGAGTGGACCGGATCACTCTCAACACACCACACATGGTAGGAACGTCTGATGAAGTTATCTTCAGATCAGGTGAGCCCCTAAAGCCGGGCGTACACTGTGCGACTTTTTCACTCGCAGCGTTCAGCTTCAGCTCAAACTGTACGACTTCCTCGCAGAGCAGATCTCACGAGGCATGTGCTCACACTGCACGACCCAGTTCTCGCATGCGACCTGACTGCTCACTCTGTACGTCTGGTAGCAACACGTCGGCCCTAAAAATATGCTAAAAATAACAGTTTTTACTCAACACGTCAGACTTTTTTGTCTTGTCTTGCCTGTTGTCCTTCGGGAGAGCTGCAGGAGGACACACAGGGATTTATGGGGGTTGGATGAGGAAAACGAAATAAAGAAAGTAAATCTGTGTTTTGCGATAGTTTAATTTGACATGAACACGACAAACACGCTTTCTTGACAATCTTTGTGAGTAAAAAAACGTGTAGAAACAAAAACGAACAACGTGTGTTATTAGGGAAATAGCGAGCGACCGCCGTTGATGCAGGATTGCGCACGCATGCGCCGTGAGCGGTTCTGATACTTTTTGGGTCGCAGCTGCTCGCACAGTGCGATACCCTCACGAGGGACGAGCGACATTTTAAACACGCCAGAAGTCTGTGCGACCTCACGACTGCTGATCGGCAGCTGGTCATGTGGTGTTAATCGCCTCTCGTGACCCCCTGTACACTACACGACCGCTCGGCGCAAAACACGCCCCGATGTCGTGGATTCTCGCACGAATGGAAAATCGGCTCAAAAAAGTGAAAAAGTCGCACAGTGTACGCCCAGCTTTAGATTTGTCTGTCTTCTCAAACACCAAGTGGGTCGCTGGAGTTTTCATCTCCACGGTTGCTACATGCTTGCTTAGTATGAGGATTGTTGTAAAGTCTCTGACACAACAAGTCAGTGACTCGATGCAGTCTTCTGGGTTTCCTTACATAGCAATATTTTTTTTATTAACTGGCATATACAATTCCTGGCATAAAATTCTTACTGGATTTTTTTTCCCTAAAATGTGATGATAAAAAAATATGGGAACAAAATCTATTAACCCTTTAAGAGAGAGCAGAAATGTGACTAAAGAGGAAACAGAGGAAAGCAAAGCAACACGTTTCACCCTCAGCTTCCTGTACTTTCTCCTTTTTTCCACCAAGCATAATGGATTGCATGTGCAGAGTCCTTCTTGTGTTGAATCCTAAAAAGGCACACAGAACAGGAAAGCAGAGAGAATCATATAAGCAACTGAGTGGTGGAGAAAGCAGAAGAAAAACATGGTGAGAAGAAAAGAGAAGAAGCAGCCGGGAGGATAACATAATTACAATTCCAGTCACAAACTAGCTGTGCAGCTTGTGCACTGATCCTAGATTTCTGCAGCAACCTCACAAAGCTGCTCCCAAGGGGCTCATGGGAAGGCATAGGTCAACCACCACTTTCCTGACTCACCACATGTTAAAGGAATTCAGCAGTGCATTGTGGGATATGACACCAGTAACCCCCACAACTGAGTTTCCAAATTGCTAACACACACTCTCTAAAAGCTGTCTGTCATTTTAGAAAAATGACAAATGTTGATATAACATCATCATTTTTCATGTTCTTCACTTTTAAAAACAGCGTGACAAATAGATGAGTCACTAACCCAAGTTAATGTTTCATATTGAACAAATTTGTTTATCACATCGCTCTTACTCTTATCTGTTTACCAAAAGGAGACAGTACAAGCTATTGCAGGAGAAAACACAGATAAGGAGGCAATCACACAGAGGAGCAAACGGTCAATCAGCTTACCGTTTCAGCTGGATGATTCCTTTCTACATTTCCGTTTATAAATTACAAGGGATTTTTTTCTTAGAACAGCTGTTTGTTATCTTTGGTTTGGGTGGGGGGTTAGAGGTTACTGTATATCAGCTGGTAATCCTCGTTGTTTTGGTGTACAGTATGTTGTTTGCGGAACATTACAATTCCAAAGAAATGAATGTTTTCTGCCTGCTGGTAAAAAGTAAAGATTATTTTTGATAGTATAAATTCCTACCTCATGATCATGGAAACAAATGTGTGTTGAATACATGTCAGATTTCCTCTCTGTGTGTAGTAGGGAGCTGTGTTTGTGCGGAAGCAACCAAAGGAGCTGATGGACATCTGTCAGCGAGTCGGCTGAAGGTAGAACAACCCAACACATCCTGCATGAAAAACAGAGAAAAACAAGAAGACAGGAGCGTAAACACTGCTCTGATCCCTCAGTGAAAACGCTTTTCTTGTCTGAAAATAATGTTCCCCTTAGGATATTATCTAAAAAGATCTTGAACATTAAGGGAATATTTTTGCCTTTTCAGTTGTTTTGTCATAAATACTTACCCTAACCCCAACCAATGTAGACAGCTTCTTGAAAAGCCTCTGCTTCATCCTGAGTGATTAGCAACAAGCTAGTCTGAACAGAGCCAAGTTCAGTCTCATGGATTTTATTTTATTTATTTATTTTATTTTAATTTTTTTTTTCTGTGTGTGTCCTGTCTGGCTGTGAAGCAAACAGAATTGATGTCCGAATGCTGGTAACAAGCCTTACAGATTTATTCTCAGGTGGAGCATCAAAGCGTCTGCTTTTAATGCCACGCCTGATACTTAAAACTTTATTGTTATTGTTGTTGAATGCTTGTAATTCCGACCAGACCAGGGGCGGCGTTAGGCCCGGCTACTTGGGCTGAAGCCCCGGATCTTTCATGAAAAGCCCCGCATCTAAATCGCGGAAGTAACATGCAGTACCAAAGTCCAACAGAGAGGGCGCAGCTGGCAGTAGTTTGTATACAGCCTGCCTGAGCCTCCACCACTGAAGAAGAAGCCCTTCAGCAGCCGGCTTCTTCTGCAGTCTCTGCCTGAAACGCATGAGTGAAGATGGACATAAGGACGTTTTTTAGACCAAAAGTACGGCGACAGAACCCCAGCTTTGATGAGACTGGTGTTGACTCAGGTTTGTGAGTCTTATTAGAAAATATTTGTTGTGCTGCTGGTTTGCCTAAAGTTAGCTTACTATCAGGTAAAGTTGTTGGAGAAAGAAAGGGAATATTTACTATCATCTCACACTAAACACTAACAGGAACAATACTCTGCCCTGAATATGCTTAATATGTAGCTTCAGATGAAAAATTATGTGATGCAAGACATATATATATATATATATGATGTTGACTAGTGCGTGTGCGTGTGTATGTGCGCGTGCGCGTGTGTTAAGCCCCGGATCTTCTTCAGTCCTAAATCTGCCCCTGGACCAGACACAGAGACAGAGGTGAAAGAGAAAGGAAGAGACAAAAGAGAGAGAGAGAGGGGGGGGGGGGGGGGGGGTTCCACAAAAATAAACAATATTGAACAAGAGTCTGCTTCTAGACCTGCAGAAAGAGACAAGAAAAAAAAGCAAAGAAACAAAAAAATGGGACACAACAACAATACAAAAAGATCAAGCTATCACTGCGTCAACTTGATGAAGAAATATATAATCAACATTGTTTAACCGAACAGTCACACGGTAATAAATCACAGTGCATTAAGTGCCCACCATAGCCTTCAGACATGTGTTGAACATGCTCAAGTCCATACTTATGAGAGCACCATGTGAGCACATGTGTGTGTACACACGCTTGTTTATGTAAGGTTTCTCTATAGGAGCGTTCAAAAGAGAGTGTGAGGGGCCACAGATCTGCCCCCTAAAGCCGGGCGTACACTGTGCGACTTTTTCACTCGCAGCGTTCAGCTTCAGCTCAAACTGTACGACTTCCTCGCAGAGCAGATCTCACGAGTCATGTGCTCACACTGCACGACCCAGTTCTCGCATGCGACCTGACTGCTCACACTGTACGTCTGGTAGCAACACGTCGGCCCTAAAAATGTGCTAAAAATAGCAGTTTTTACTCAACACGTCAGACTTTTTTGTCTTGCCTGTTGTTCTTCGGGAGTGCTGCAGGAGGACACACAGGGATTTATGGGGGTTGGATGAGGAAAACGAAATAAAGAAAGTGAATCTGTGTTTTGTGATCAGTTTAATTTGACATGAACACGACAAACACGCTTTCTTGACAATCTTTGTGAGTAAAAAAACGTGTAGAAACAAAAACGAACAGCGTGTGTTATTAGGGAAATAGCGAGCGACCGGCCGGCGTTGATGCAGGATTGCGCGCGCATGCGCCTTGAGCGGTTCTGATACTTTTTGGATCGTAGCTGCTCGCAGCTGCTCGCAGCGCCGCTTCAACAGTACGATACCCTCACGAGGGATGAGCGAAATATTAAACACACCAGAAGTCCCTGCGACCTCACGACTGCTGATCGGCAGCTGGTCACGTGGTGTTAATCGCCTCTCGTAACCCCCTGTACACTACACGACCGCTCGGCGCAAAACTCGCCCCGATGTCGTGGATTCTCGCACGACTGGAAAATCGGCTCAAAAAAGTGAAAAAGTCGCACAGTGTACGCCCGGCTTTAAGATGTGCAGGAGACGGAGGGAGCTCCAAGTCCCAGAGATCCAGGAGTTGCCCCAGAGCACAGGAACTCCAGGGAGACTGCGACCAGAAAAGCCCCCGCCCCCCTCGAGAGGCACAGAGGATCGCCCCGGGGGGCCACAACCAGCAGCCAGCAGAGTCCCGGGAGATATCGAAGGCAAGCCCACAGGCCCGCCCGCAGCCTCCCACCCCCTAGCCGGCCGAGACCGGGACCCAGCGACCCGGGACCCAGGGGCGACCACCCCCGCCGGGGACCCAGCAGAGCCCAGGGACCCAGACCCCACCAGGCAGCCACCGGGATTGGTCAGGCAGGTGTCAAAAATCTTAGACTCCCTGACCCGGGAGCCATGACCCAGGCAGACCAAGGCACTGCACTCCACACCAGGTGTGGCAGGGAGAGGGGAGACGAAGATCTAAATCACCAAAATAAGTCCCAGGAGAAGGGAGGAGTCAAAGGCCCCACCTGACATACACAGTCATACACAAACACAGTCACACACTCCCTCCCTCATGCTCACACATACACATACAACCCAAGACTTACAAAACTGCACGCCGGACACCCACTCATGCTCCCCATACACACCCTATTCACTCTGGTCCCGATACTGCTGCACATGGGGTACAACCATTACCGGTTCCCAGAGTTTGACCCTTTCTGCTGGGGTGCTGATGAGCAGGCTCCCCCGCCCAACGCTGAGCACAGCAACCACCACCCCAGACCCCAACCGGACGGCCGGATCTCCCTCCTAGCCTCCAGCCCCAGGAAACCAAGCGACAACAGAGGTGGCTAAGACCCCTAGTCTCCCTCCACCTGCTCCAATATGGTGTTAGTGAGTGTTGATGAGGTGTATTCCATGGCTGTGGTGAGCAGGCAGTGCGGGCATCGTCTGGCCTATGCCAGCTGATGCCACCACACCATCCCACTTACACCCACAGCCCTCAGTGTCTAAGTGCAGTTTAAAATTGGGAGTGGGCACCGGCACTTGGGATGAGGATGAGAGATCCCCTTGTCAAATGCCGTTGGATGTGCTCACTCCCAAGGCCCTAAGTGTGTGTTTGCGTGGAATGTCGTTGGTGGAAGTGTTTAAGGTGCAAATAAAATTGGGGGGCAGGTTGCCACAGGAATGCGGAAATGGGGTCCATACCCGCACTCCCTGACTTGTCCACCCCCAAGGACCTATGTGCATGTTTGTGTGATGATGTGAGGGAGCTTGAGGAGAGAAATATGCGGGGATGGGGAGGAATGGCTGGTTGGGCTTAGCTCTCCAGGGAACCAGCTCTCCCACTGGCCCCGATAGGCGCCTCTGTTGTCAAAGTGCCACCCAGAGCATGGAGACCCCCAGCCCATCCTGCCAGGGCCCAAAGCAGCAGCATCGCAGAGCCTCACAGAGTCCGAGGGCACCAACCCAGCCCCACCCCAGCAGAATATCTATGCCCATCCCTGCATTTGCACAACTTACGGACTATAAAAGACATAGGACATCCAGGTAAGGTTAGGTCCTCCCCCTCCTGGACTTCCCCCTCCCCTGTGATGGGACAGTCTCATGGATTTTGTAGCAATTCACAAGAACACAACGTTATCATTTTTTTAACACTTAATCATTAATCACTAATGGAAGCACATTGAATTGCCCTTGTGTATGAAATGTGCTATATAAATAAAGCTGACTTGCCATTTATTTGGTCAGAAATATTGAACAAATTCTGCAGGACTGTTTGCTGTTTCTGTTACCTGCATTGCTCATAAATAGTAAGAGATTCCATATGATTAACAGGTAAAACTGTGAACAGTGTAAATGTTTATAAAACAATTTAGCACCAAGCATTGTGGAATTTTGGAGATTAGAACAGCAAATTTGTGGATAAACACTTTTTACTTGTTATTTTTAAATACAGTCAGTCACTCTGAGTCTAACATGCACGCTAAACATGAAAATAGTCTTGTTCCCCTTAGAGCCCTGCACTGAAGCCCTAGGCCCGTGGGTCGGCCAGGCCCGACAGCCCGCGGGCCGGGCTTTGGGCGAACGACTGTGTAATTACCTCGGACACGGGCCGGGCCGGGCGCCTTTATTTTTAATTGAATTCATAAAAAAAACTGAAACACGAACGCAGCAGCACCTGCCTGCTTCTCACGCACCGTTAGCTCAGTTAAGGTCTGTGTGGTTTATAAACGCGCCTATATAAACAAATTCTCAAACTGCTGATTGAAACATGTGCCCCTATTCTTATATGCTATTTTATGTCCACTTTGATGTCAGAAACCATTCGTTTATTCTCATGAAAACGGCAGCATTCTATTTTTCTGTGAATAAATTCGCTCTGCGGTTAAAATAAATACAGCATTCATTGCTGGGGTTTTTTTCTAACTGGAGAGCACATTTTCAGAGCGGCAGATTAAATTTACAAACGCTATACTAACTGGGAACATTTATTTAATCTGCCGCTCTGAAAATGCGCTCTGCAGTTAGAAAATTAGAATGCTGCTTTGTTTTCCAAATCGCACAAGAGCGCATTTTCAGAGCAGATTAAATTTACAAGCGCATCCAATTAATATAGTGTTCGTAAATTTCATCTGCCGCTCGAAAAACATGCTCTGTTAGAAAAAAAAGCTGCATGAATGCTGTTTTTCTTTCTTTTCTTTCTTTTTGTTTTACTGCAGAAAGCTTCTCACAGATAATTAGAATGCTGAGCATTCTATCACGCTAAAACATTATGAAAAGTAAAAAAAAAAAAAAGTCGGGCTCGGGTCGGGCCAGGGAATCCTGAAAACCTTCTCGGACCGGGTCGGGCTGGGGCTCCACCCCCTCGGGTCGGGCCGGACACGGGCTCAGATTTTAGGCCCGTGCAGGGCTCTAGTTCCCCTATTTCCTGCACTGGCCGCTGATAGAAAATAGACGGGTAAATGCTTGGGTTAGAAAAGTCCCTCAGATCTACGTCACACTGAAAATTATCATCATGGACTCACCCATCTTGACTCGTGACAGGGAAGGCTGTTGTTGGTTTAACAACCAGGAGAGAGCAGAGCATGTCTCTGCTAGGAGAAGTGAACCGTTAGCGTTAGCAACATGGCAGAACTCCTTCAGGCTTGTGTTTTTTGTGTAGCACCAACATTGCAAAGCTAACAGATTCAGTGGTAGAGTCACGTTGCTGTTAACTAATCATGAGCGAGATGTCCAAACAAGACTCCAGATCCAGCGTGTTCAGCTAAACTCTGATTGGACTGACTTCTAGTTCCTGAAACAGGAGCGTGAAAGCTTTTCCCCCCAGAGATCAACTCACAAGGCATTCAGAGACCACTACAAATGTATTGACATAAAATGAGTGAACTTGGTCTTTAAAATAGCAGCAGTTCAAATTAGCTGTGACCTCATTCATCCTATCAGGTGTTGGTTATTACTCCAAACACAGGTTATTCAGTCAGTTTTATGTTCATTTTACTAAAAGGAAGAAAATGCTTTTGACACAAAGACTTGAAAAACAGTAAGTGAAGGGATTCTGATTCTGTACCCTTTGAATATCCATGCAAGATAACTGATGAAAAGAATAACTATACTAATCAGTGATTTTAAGAAGTGGTTTTATTTTTTATTTGTGCACACCAATAAAGGGGTCTATTGAATCGCTGACGAACTCCACCCAGTTCTCCATGGTGAACAACAACCATTCAATAGTCTTGGTTGCTGCTGCTGTCTGTAATTTTGAAAAGAAAAATAATTTTCTGTTATTTCTTCTGGCAGTTAACCATTTTTTCCCTCTTAAACTAAAAGATGAATGGGAATAGATTACGAGGCTTTGAGCTGTCTGACCTGTGAAGGTACTGCTTTTGCTCCACCGTTTTGTCATCCGGAGCCTGAGTTCCTGTGAGCCCAGAGGGACTATTTGGTGCTATATGGGAAGGCTCGGCCACAGGTGCTGTCCCGCAGCTGCCACAGCTCTACACACACACACACACAAACACACACGCACGCACACACACGCACACATATTTTCTTTGAACACATTCTGCTACAGTGCCAAATAATGCACTGTTCACATGCACACTGGCATCAGGCGTCTTTACAATGTTATTGTAGATGCCCAACTAGCATCTGGTCTGCACAAATGCAAGCACAAAGTCAGTGTGTCTCTCAAAACCAAAGGGGGTAAAAAAAAAAGTCCTTTCCAGACACAATGAAATAAACATGCAAACACATGCACACACCACACACGAGTTAGATCTACTTTAGTCTTTCACAACTACAGTAACACATGCAGCTGAGGGCGAAAAGGGAGAAAAACACCTTTTTCCCAAAAAGAAAAAAGAAGTGTGGTACACTCATGTGTAGCCACTCTCACACCCACGCAGATTCCAAAAGGAGGAAACTCCAGCACTGCTGTCCATCTTTTTGCTGTAACTACACACACACATGCACACACACACACACACACACACCCCAAGGAGGGAAAATCCACAACTTTACTCATTTAATGGCTGGAACTGAGTCAGTTTTAAGCTCCAACACTTCTTTTCCCTGCAGCAAACTAACGTTTTTATCCAAGTTCAAGCTCTCATTTGGCTGAATCCTTCTTCTTTCCTAGTGTTGTACCATTTCTTTTATTCCCACTTCCTTTCCAAAAAGAGGGTACTAAACGTGCAGTGCCAAGCCACAAAGACGGTTTTCCTTTTTGTCAGTCACGTAGATAAGCAAAAACATGATTATGTTTCCATATAAGACTACCTATAATCTGAGCAAAATGAACAACAGCTGCAATTTATCCTGGATTCCAAAGCAATGAGGCAACACATTGAAATAAGCATTAGTGATGAATTTGAGCTCTCACAAGGAGTAGCGAGACACATGACTGACATAATCGTTATGCAAACCTTCCCACAATTGTCTCTTTCATTGGTCCCACGGCACAGACTTGTTGCCTTCCAAAAGTGTGATTCAAGGAAAAGGGGGAGCCATGACTAAGTGGGTGGGATTCATCTAAAAAGCTCAGTTAATGAAAGTCTATGAGAACAAAAATAAAAATTTGCAGGTGTCAGAGCCTCTGAAACTATGTGATCATATCAGTGTCCAGGATTTTAACCACTCATGGCCCAAACCTGGAGCCAAATGTGCTACATGCTGGCTGTGTCTCTTTGCTTCTGCCAGCAGACCTGCTCACATGCAGGGGCATGTGCGGGGGCAAATGAAGATGTTGAAAGGGGCAAAACAACGGAGCAGGACCCAGGGGGAGCTGGAATCCTGCTCAGGAAATGGTGTTGTTTGTGCAGTATTTTTAAGGGGGAAGGGGGCGACGGAGGAGGTAAATGAAGAGTGAGGTTCATTTTGTGCTTTTACCTCTCTGAGTACCTCCATGCTCCAGTCCCGTGCAACGAGAGGCTGCCATGAAGGCAAGGCTCTGGGGATGTAGGGGAAGATGAAGGCTGAGCTCCAAGTGAAGACGGTCTACATCGCTTGCATAACGTGCAGAATGGATGTGTAATTTACGAAGTGCCTACAGAAAGATTAACAACCTTTTTGTTTTGTTTCATCCCCCACTTTGTTTTGGTTTTCCATGGAGAGTTGGGATGATGGATTTAGGGTGTGTGGATGTTGTCATGGGTTTGGATTTCACAAGCAAAGAACAAATGAATCCAGGTTAAAATTTGACTGGTAGATTCAGCAACGCTGATGCGCGAAAGTTACGGTGGGGGGGTTATTTGTCAGCGCTGCGTGTCCTGTCTTGCCTCTTTCTGCTCAGGCGCTACACTGTATATCTCTCATCACAGCCGCGCCAGAGGCGTAGTGTGCTGCAGCAGCCTTCATGGTGGGAGCCTGCCTCAAATGATTGCGGTGCTCCTCTAACGTTTGTATTTGCCTTTCGGGAGACGGGTGAGTGTGAGGGGGGTGGGCAGGTTGAATGGGTGTGTGTGTGTGTGTGTGCGTGTGTGTGTGTGTGTGTGTGTGTGTGTGTGTGTGTGTGTGGGTGGGTGTGTGAGGGGGTTCTCTAAAGTCTGACAAATTGCTGAAAATTGCCTTCGCACAGTCATTCCTGTTTGGACACACTTGGCACATCTGGTTGTGATCTGGCAACTAAAGTGCCATGGCGGAGGGCTCAGCTCTCAGAGTGGTGCCACATATTATCCCCACTCCTCTCCTCCTCCTCCTCTCTTCAGGTTTGGTCTGCAAACGCGCTGATCACCACCACCCCCACCACCCTTCTCTCTGTGGGACACAAGGAGCTGACGGTGGCGATGCTACAGACGGAAGCATTCCTGAGCACCTCTCCAACTTCAAACATATCAGTGGGTTTTAACTGATGTGTCTGCTGAAATAATTGTGTTGCAGACTTTAAAAGGGAAGAGATGTTTGCAGTCTGGCAACTTTCAATTAACTAAAATAAAGAAAAACGGCAAAGGTGAATTATAGCATTTAATGGATACATTAAAGTAAGTTTTTTGTTCAGAATCTGCAGCCGATTCCTCTTCCCTGTACAACATCTGCTGGGATGACTGCATGTTTTCCAAGTTAGAAAATCTCCGATGAGAAACACGTGATTTTAATAAGAAGTGAGCTGCTCCACTGACTCAATAACTCCATCAAACAAAACCAGGAAAAAAAGCTCTGTGCAGTATTTGACACATTCCCGTTTCTCTCTCTTTTTAAACGCAGACAAAGACACGCTCTTTCATAAAATTGGGTCGACTGGACTGAGAAGTAGAGGAGAGGTCATGGGTAAATACTCGCGGCGTTGTCGGTCGTGCAGCTGTGGAGTTGGACTAGGAAAACTGAGTGCACAGCTGCAGACAGAGGCCTCGGCTTCTCAAATTGCTTCAGCCTCGGTTTCCTGCTTCTTCTTAGCGACCAGGCCTCTCATTAGACCCACCCCCACCTTAATAATCTGTGATGTCATTCCACCTTCTCCTTTAAAAAATTCACTTTTGTTTCTTTCTCCTCACTTGAAGTAGTGTTGGGGGAGGAGAAAAAGAAATAAGAACGTTATCCCTCTACCTTCCAGCTGGGTGTCCGTACTATCACATCTGCTTCAGTTTGGACTCCCCCTGGTTTGTTTGTCCATCTGTATTTGTCTCCCCCCTCACCCCCTACCTTCCATCAGTGGAGAAAGATTGAGGAATGATCAGTCTGGCTTTGAAGCTCCTGGCCCCTGCCCTGGCTTTTCACAGCACGTGAGCCCGAGAAATTACACGAGCACTCCGAGCTGCTCACTATTACTCTGTAATGCTCCGGGACGAGAAATCAGGACTTTGGGAGAGACGAGGGTGATGAAGAGGGGGTTGGAAGAGAAGAAAATAAAAGAACAGTTTTATTATTGTTTCATGTAGCAAAAGTTAACCCAACTTCAATTATTTCCTATGGCGTCTTTAGCTTTGTAATTCATGAATTCACTGAAAGTACAGCTCACATGAGTGTCTAAAATATTAACGACAACCTTTACAGCATGTTCAGACAAATATTACATCAGCAATAAGTAGAAGAAAGAAACATCAGGTATTTTGGAGTATTTTAAATTAGTGATGCACCAATATGAAATTTTTGGACCGATACCGATGTTCAATATTAAGATCACTGTCATGGCCGATAACCAATATTTGCCGATATCGATATACTGACATTGATGCTTCTAAAATCAGCAGATTTTGTTTAGAATCAAAATTATTAAATCAGAATTTACCTTATTATGTACACACAACACACACATTTACGGTTCTGAGATGATTTCATTCATTGTTCACATGACTAAACAATTACACATCACCTCCCTCACCCTCTGAAACAGGCAAACAAATGTAGACGAGATGGAAAAAATATTGGTTGTTAATATTGGCCCGGTTTTATTTATCGAACCAATACCGATATTTTAAAAAAGTGACTAACATCGGCCGATACCGATATTAATACCGATATATTGCCCATCCCTGTTTTAAATATTCCACACTAACAAAGGTCTGTACAAATTGGGTTAAACATACTCTTAACATAAACTCCTCCACTTGAGGTAGGACCTCTCTCTAACCCTAACCCTAACCCGGAGTTGGGTCTTGTTCACGAGTGAGGGTAGGAGGGATCGGGAGATCGACAGGCAGATTGGTTCAGCATCTGCAGTGATGTGGACGCTGAGCCGATCTGTCGTGGTGAAGAGGGAGCTGAGCCAGAAAGCCGGGCTCTGGATTTACCGGTCGATCTACGTCCCAATCCTCACCTATGGTCATGAGCTTTGGGTAATGACCGAAAGAACGAGATGGCGGATACAAGCGGCCAAAATGAGTTTCCTGCGTAGGGTGGCCGAGCTCAGCCTTAGAGATAGGGTGAGGAGCTCGGACATTCGGGAGGGACTCGGAGTAGAGCTGCTGCTCCTCCGGATCGAAAGGAGTCAGTGGGGTTTGGGCATCTGGTCAGGATGCCTCCTGGACGCCTCCCTGGGGAGGTGCTTCGGGCATGTCCTGCCGGCAGGAGGCCCCCGGGTCGACCCAGGACACGTTGGGGAGGTTACATCTCCAATCTGGTCCGGGAACGCCTTGGGGTCCTGCCGGAGGAGCTGGTGGAGGTGGCCGGGAAGAGGACGGTCTGGAGCTCCCTGGTTGGGATGCTGCCCCCGCAACCCGGACCCGGATAAGCGGAGGAAGACGACGACGACGACGATACTCTTAACATAATCAGATGGACCTTCTCATGACTGTCCACAGATGTAGCATCCATACAAGTTGAATTACGATAAACAAAATATTCTGTACTCTTAATCAATCAATCACATCAAAGCTTTATTTATAAAGCGCCTTCCGCAACCCTGTCAGGAAGCCCAAGGCGCTGAACATGGTACAGTAGAAGGTAAATATATTGAATAAATCAAAAATAAAAGCAATTCAAATTACAAAATACAAATTACAAATAAAGGTGAAACATTCTGGTACAGGACAAATGTGTAAAACAATGGATTGAGTGAACCAATGAAAACTGTGAAATGAATTCAACATAAAAGAGGGCCAAAATCAAACATGTTCAGCAAACGCCAAGCAGAGGAGGTGTGTTTTTAGTTAATGGAAAGTATTGAGACAGAAATCATTGGTGTCTGAACCGATGCAGTCAAATGAAGCAACACTTACGCCTTGTGTACTTCAGACACTTTTAAAACAGATGTATTTATCTCTGTTGATAAAAAATATATATCTTCATTCACATTATTCCAACAAAAAATGCTGAAATGCTGGATGTACACATGTGGCAAACAGGAAGTACTCTGGTCGGTGGCGGGGTGGGGGGACTGGCCGTTACAGATCATGGTCCTTTTATTCCCAGCAATCATTAAACCAGAATGGAAAGGAAGTCAGAAATCACTGCATCATATGGTCCTCACTTCCTGTCCTCCAAGAACATAAAGCGATCCACAGCTGGTGTATGCTCAGTCCGTCTGTCTGTTTGAAAAAATAAAGAGATGCATTTTTCTTTTTGCAAAAAAAGATACCAAAGATTTTTTTTTTAACAAATGACAACCGACTGAACACTGATCCACCGCACGTGCTAATCTAATACAGGCATGTTCCCTAAATGACTGTTTGCTCAGAGTGTGTGGCTTAATCCCGTAAAACTTTCCAAAGCAATTCCAAAAGAGCGCTTCTATTAGAAACAATAGTAGAGCTGTTCCAAGGCCTGCCTGGCCCTCAGAGCAGCTCGCCCAGCTCCACCTCACACCTGCTGCATGCTGAAGAGGAGGGAACAACTGGAGACATGTCGTGCGTCTGTTTGGGAGATAGCAGCACAACCGGGAGCGTGCAAGCGCTCTTGTATGAATGCCTGTCTTGACGTGGACATATAAGAATGCGTCAGTGCTCGTGGCACAAAGCGTGGCCTCAGCTCGATTTAACCCTCTGCTGAATGCCACCGCGACGCCAGTCAGACTCTGCGTGGCTGCATACCTCCACTGAAGAAGATATGGAAAAAATCTGTGCACCAGTAAGTCTTGGAGATTACACGGTTCCTCGTGGCTCGGGCCTCAACAATGCCTTGAATCCAATGCTGCCATGTCACGGCGACAAATTTGGGATTTTATTCTCAGAGGGGGGAAAAAAATCTCACATCACTGGTTACTGACATTCCTGATGAGGCTGTTAGTGAGCATGTGCCTGAGAAAGAGTTGGCATGCGTCTATAGCGAAGGGGTGCATGAGAGGGGATTATGTGTAGGAATAGCAGCGGATAAACTAAAACACAACATTGGCTTGAATTTTTTTAATTGCCTCTCGGCTACGATGAATGGTCAGTGCAGCTGTCTGTGTGAACAGCTGCCAGCCCGAAAAGAATGAACAGAACCGGCTCAGGGAGCGAGACGGGAAGAATCGCATGCACACAATGATGCTTTTTGCAAATTCACAACTTAGAAAAATTCATGCAGGATTAAGAATCACTTATTGGGGGAAATGCCATCTGTTTCTGTTGCATATTTCCCAGGGAGTCACAAAGATGCGCTCTCTGTGGAGTCTGGGAGAAACAAACACAGCACAAAGAGTTAGGGAACTAATAAAACCTAAAAAGGCAATGTTTCCTTCATACTTTTAGTTTAATCTTGGGACGTTTGTGAGTTCCTCGGCAACAATTTTGAACCGTGGCGGAAAACGGCACAACAGAAAGACATGGTTGGAGAAATTTGCGTGGATTTCCTGCAGAAACACATTTAAAACAAATAGTCAGAGTTGAATTAAGTACTGTTGTTTTGCTCACCCCCCCATTCTGTCTGTCTCAGCCCCGTGGCTTTGTGGCTGACTACTCCACATCTATAAATCACCGGGAACGCATGCACATATCCCGAAGCGAAGCACGCTAAGTCGAGTCTGGGAAATCACATTCGCTTCCATACCTCAGCGTGTTTGCAGGAGCAGGCTGATATGGGACATGATCCCTCTTGTTTGCAAATTCAGCTCATATCATGTTTTAGTGGCAATGCCACATGAAAGAGCTGGATGCAGACAACACTGCATCTCCTTTCTGTTTCGGTGTGTGCCACCGTAAACGGCCGTTTGTCAGTCGTCTGAACGTCTAAAGTGAAACGTGGAGTTGGATAGGTGTTGTGTTTAGATGATGCACACGTTTACATAAAACCAAGGCCGAAGACGGCCTGCGCTGAGAGGACACAGAATATTTTTTCAAGTTTATAAACATCACTAAATGCAGGAATTGTAACTATGAATGAGAACAGGTGCGTTTGCTGTTGCAGCATGTGATCGGGCTTCGGTCTTTTTTCCATCTGATGCCGGCACTTCTCTTTTCTCAGTAGTGCCCTGCCCAGATATGTAGGAATTAGGTCACATCACTCACTACCATCTTTCGCTAATCAAAGTGCCGAATTGTGAAACAGACAGCTGTTGTCATGTGCCGTGATTCCGATGGCCATCTATCTGCCCCTTGGGTTGCCCCGAGCTCTTAGTTGGCCAGCTGAAGTTGCAGGGGGAGCGAAGGTTCATTGTGTCCGCCGTCTCAAACTCCCGATCCGTTTCGCACCAGAGAATTCACCACAAGCATTTCCAGGGTGAGTTTCGTTTTTCTCTTTGTGCTCTAGCTCTTTGGCATGACTCCTCACATCCTGAGATCCCCTCACACCTGAGGCTGCTAATTAAGATTTTGAGATCCTAATCATACGATAAAAAAAAGATTTATCGATTTGATAAAAGGCAGTTTAGGGCTCGAACCTTTTGCAGTAAATCTTTCAAAGTTGTTGCCTTCAGTGACAGCGGGTGATTTTTGAATTTGCATGATCTCACATCACAATAAAGGAGGAAAAGCGGATGTGGGAAACAGCTGCTGCAATGCAAACGGGGGAAAAATAGCCAGATTGATTTACCCAGCACCTTCATGCAAACTTTTACTGCTCAGAGTTGGCAATCAGATGTGTTCACCCTCACTGTTTTCCTGATTCCCTGTTCTGAGTCAATATGGGAAGAAAAAAGGGTGAATATTGAGTTGAAGCATGAATTAAAGAGGAAAACTTAAAGTGGGCTGTTATTGTGTTGCTATCTACTCGTCCAGGACAGTTGTCTAAGGGGGAAGGGCAGAAACAATAGGTTCTGCAGCTGTTGCTGACTAAAGTGAGGGCTTTGACACAAATGCAGACATTTCTGATATAGAATAAATTGGCTGGAAAAGAACAGTCCATCTGCTTTGTGAAAACAAAATCAACAAGACTACAAATCTGACTGGTGTCGAAGGCAATGAAAACTTTGTCGCGTTTTAGCATCTTTGACTGACTATTCTTTCTTCGTAAACAGACAGAGAACATTTATGGCACCAGCAGACGTTGATTGAAGTGGATTTTTCTGCCTCGCTTTAACGTTCTTCTACACCTCCATCCGATCTGACAGTAGGAAAACGGGCGGAGGGCTGACGTGTGCCGAGGCAGGTCTGCGTTTTGATTTCTCAGAGTGAAGAAAGCTGACGAGAGAAAAGACAAGGCGTGTTCAAACAAAGTTACGCTTTGGAATAAGCCTCGGGGGGGGGGGGGGGGGGGGGGGGGGCTTCTCCACAAAGCCACCCTCCAGTGTTTTTGCTGCTTGTTAAAAAGGTGGAAAGAAAAATAAAAGAAAAAGTTGAAAAAAGTAAAGAAGAATTTAGAAATGAAGAAAAGTTTAACCCAACAAACACATGCAATCGTGTAAGCAGGGTTGGGGTCAGAGGTCAAATGGTCCTGAACTCTCTCTCTCCTCCTTTAGACTGAGGACATCAGAGGTTCCTCTGTGTACTGCTCTCCATTTATTTTACTCATCATCCCTCATCAGGCTGAGGTGACCCCGTGGCCCCGGGGCTAGGGTTACCTGTCAGCTGGCTGTGTGTTCGTGAGCAGGCTGTGTCAACATTTGTCCTCTGACAAAAGGAGAAGAAAAGAAAAAACGACCAAGAATAAAGGGACTTAGTGGTAAAGCTTTCACGGATATATTATAATTAACTTCTAATTAGTTAAGAAAAAAGACCCTTTTGCTTTTTTTTCAGCGCAGATCCTCAGATATTAGCAACACTCAAGCACACGTGATAATTCCTGTTTACTCAAAGACAAAAGATCCAAAGCAGCACAGCAAACAGATGCCTGCGTGGATACTTGGGAAGAAGTGCCTACAAAAACACTCTGAAAGCCTCCTGGTTTGTGCTGTCGGCTATCAATCAGGGTCCCGTAAGTGGGATCCTTGAGAGGAGATGCTATCAGCTCCGCCTCATATACACTCACACCACAGTTTCCCTTATCTCTGCAGAGATAGCGGATCCCCCTCCGACAGCATGGCCCGCACCCGACACACTCGCTTTCTGCACCTCCAGTCTCACTCTGGGCCTCAGCTGGGCCACGGGACACCTCGTTTCAGACGAGAGGGAATAAAAGAAACAACAAAACAAACAAAAAGCAAAACAAAAACAGCAATTTGCTCCAGGATCCGGTGTAAAATTCAATACGCATGCCTCGTTTATTGCATCCGCGTGGTGCTGGCGGGGGCCACAGAGGGCGCCTGTTATCCTGATTCCAATCTCTGATGTTATCAGTCTCCAGAAAAAACACGATACATGTCTGAGATGACAAATCCAGATGGACACGGGATTCAACAAAAATCACTCTTGTGTTTCATCTAATTTATTAGAAAAAAGACATTATTAAAGATTTGCAAACAGCAAATGAGAGCAAAAAGTTCAGGGTTGATTAATGAAGAGGAGAAGAAGTGTGTGAGCGTTAGGTTTGCATCATTGCGTTTGATGTATGTGAGGACAGTGGGTCGTGGGGATGGTTCAGTACCCGTCTTGTTTTTGGGGCTTCCACTCGACCACAGCAAGCTGAGCCTAATAACAAAAACAAGCATCCTGGTGTGGAGCCGGTCCCACAGTGTGAGGACCTTAATGAGGAACATGTGGAGCTGCCCAGACACACTGTCAGAGGAAACCCAATCCCTCATTCCCTCTTTTCCTTCACCTTCCCCTTATTCCTTTTTTTCTTCCTTCTGTTCTCGCGTTTTGCTTTGCTCCAAGTCCTGTTTTTATCGACCACACAGCATCCGTTTTTGTCCCCTTCTTCAAACACCGATCCGCTGCTTCTTCCTGAAGGTTCCAACCTTTCAACTCCAGATGTAAGGAATTGTTTTGCACTGGAAAAAGTTCCAAACTGAGAGATTTTTGCCCTGCGTACATTTGTCTCATCCACCCACTCTTCCTGCTCTTTTTTAGTCTTAATAGTATATACATCCGTGGAGAGCCGTGCAATGCACTCCACTCATAAGGAAAGAAGAGAAGAAAGAGCTCTTTCTCCACCCATCAAGCTTGACAGGCGTTCTCTGAGCTTCTTTCATGTGCTGAATTCATCCTCCCCATCCACCTGGATCAATTCCCTGTTTGCCTGAGTGGCCATCGGCGCTGCAGGTCTCTTAGCAAACAGCGACTTACCAAATAAAACAGGGGCTTTGATGATTTTATTTCATGCGACTCTCACATTTTTAATCATTCTGACTAACTGTTATGAAAAGTAATCCATTAGATAATTAATAGTGTGCTTTCTTTCCCAGGAAATGACCAATCTTGCTTTTGAAGACACACATAGTGACAGGTGAGGAAAGTCCTGCTATGAACCAACATATTGATCAAATTCAGCCCCATGTCTGTGTTTTAGAGAATACTATGGAAGCTAATTCCATGCTTTGGTTCTTTTTAAAACACAGAAACAGTTTTGTTTACCTGTTTTGTAGCTACGTTTCGCTGCTTCAGGCTGACGCTGATGGTGGCGCGTCACTTCCTTCTCCTTCTCCGCGCCACCATCAGCGTCAGCCTGAAGAAGCCTGCAGCTGCCAGCGAAACGTAGTGACAAAACAGGTAAACAAAACTGTTTCTGTGTTTTAAAAAGAACCAAAGCATGGAATTAGAACCACGACACAGCAAGAACACACCTAAGATGTTCACTATGGAAGCTGTTATCCAAATGTAGCCGCACAATCAGAGGAAGGGTGATCCCTCAAGGGTGATAAACTAAGCACATCGAGTCTGGTGTGACAGAGACAGCTCGCATAACAATCCATTTTCATTTCACCCCTATGTAGTGTCCGAATCTTTTGACATCACATCAGGCCCCACACCAACAACAGCCTTTCACAAGACTGACAGGCCTCCTGAATCACACAATTGTTCGGCTGGAAGAGCCTGCAGAAAAACAAGTGATCCAGCAACTGTCTGGGTTCACTTCTCGCTCATAAAATCAAGAGCGAGGGCCAAAGCTGCAACACAAATGTTCCAGCTCCAGTCTCAAACCGAGCTTTAGTTAAATAAAATGCTCAAAGTTTCACTGTCAGTTCATTTAAAATCAGAATTTTATGTGATCGCCCGGTGCATTAAGATTCTTCACTTGCATGGCACACCAAAATAAAATAAACCCACACTAAGTCGAAGGCAAAAAGGCAGAAATCTGGTGAGCGCCTAGCAGATGGTCCAGCCTCACAGCAGCTGTGCAAATGAAAGACAGAGTGCTGCCGAAGGAGTGAGAGAGATGGAAAGTTGGCCACAATGAGAAAAGACTAACACACAAGTAATGGAAAGTTTAATGGTGCACTGAGATTTGGTGAGAGAAATTCACCGAGTAGGGAATATTTAGTGAGTTTTGGAAGAGACAAAGGGACATGAACAGAAAAACCTGCAACAACAACTTGTTTGTTTGATGGAGAGAAATCCATGTAATAAATACAGCCCTCTCTCTGGATCCAGTCACTTTTGTTTACTTCTCGTTTATTAGAGTCTGTTTCAACTTCTAAATCAATCTGTTTCTATTTTTAAAAGATTTGCAAAATAAATAAATAAATAAAAGCTATGCTTGGTATTTTGCACTCACAATTGTCAGTCAAGCGCATTTATTCTAACACTAAGTCGGGTGTGTGAAAACAACAGGTGATAAAATCCTGCTTGAAGCTGAAGACACACACACACACACACACACACACGTTTGATTTTTGGGGGGAGGGGGAGTCAAAGGGATATTTGAGACTGCTGCAGAAGTTTGTAACTCTCCATGTGAGGAAGTGTTCCTGCTATAACTTTAAATGGCACCAAACTCTGATATGTGAAGAAAACCCTCTTATAAACGGGTAACTTTTCACTAGACTCAGCGATTGTTTTTTATTCTTTAACTCTGAGTGAATGTAGGTTTGCACATCGCTCTCAGCTTGCTGGAGCCACTTTCCCACTGTCCTCATCTCCAGTAATTACCACTAAATGAAAATATCAGAGGTTGGTGAATAATTAAAGTTTGATTGGCCAGCCACCACCTCTGGGGCCCCGTCTCCGCTTCAGACCCCTCCCCCCTGAAGACAGGGCAGGGGCCCCTTTTGAATGACAGCGCTTGGGAAGGAAGACGAATTCTGGTCTGATTCCCCGCAGCCGCAGCGTCGATGAGAAGCAGTGGAGGAACTCCATTCTAACTGAATGGATTGGCATGGGGAGAAGCGGACCTCAAATCACGGCTAAGCGGCAGCTTTGGGACTGTTTAACGTTGACCATGGTTTTACTTTCTCTGCCGGTCCGACCAGGTAAGCGGAGCTTGATGTTTTCTTCCTCCACTCCGAGCTCCCCCCCACTCCTCTCCTGCATGCAGAGCTGTGTCCCCGCGGTCTTCTCCCCTCCTGGAAAGGAGAAAGTTAACATTGCCCTTCTCTGTCTGTTCTTGCTGCGACTTTAACTCTTTTAGTTGCACATTTTTTCTTTAATGTTTGGTCATTGTGGGGGCTAGGTGGCTTGAAAGTCCCTCGCCCCCTCCGAGGACAAAGTAACTGTGTGTATAACCAGCCTCGCTAACCGAGCAGCACGAGTTAACGCACTTTACGGACATTTGATTACAATAATCCTTTAATCCTGCCCCAAACGGCAACATGAATCGACGTGTAATTAATAATGTAACATTTGTCACGCATCACCTCCCGCTCCATAGAGAGCACGAGTTATCTTTCTTTGCCGGAAAGTCTGAAGTTATGGTTAGCTTCTAGCTAGCATAGCTCTGACTAGCAACAGGCGTCCAGCTCGCGCAGGCAGTCCGGGGTGAAAACCAGAGTTTTAAAAAAGTGTAAAAAAAGCAAACAAAAAAAAAACACACACACACACACTAAAATACCGCTGACCCGTCTCGTGTCCTACATTAAAATGTTGTGACGTTTCCTTACAGTTTTCACAGCTGTAGGTGTTGTGTAGGATAAGCGGACCTCGGTATTTGATGCTCTTATTAACTCTGCTAGCCACCATGCATTAGGGGTCGACTCTTTGGCCTTTGAGCGTGCTGTTCGCTCCTCCATCAGCACGGGATGCTGCTTACCTTAACGTTTTTGAATGACATTATTTAAAAGTTATTTGTGGTAATTGACGAGCAGTTTTTTTAAATATTCAGATATATGGTGGACTAGCTTTTGAGAATTAATTGAAAAAACAATTGAAGTTGCATCATTATGTCCACACATACAGGGAATGTCAACATGTTGATTAAATATTGCGTGGTTTTAAAAAGAAAGTAGTAAAGCTGTCATGGATTGTTTAGTTAACACGTAAAAACAAATTGGCATTATGTCAGTCCTGTAACTTTAACTCAAATAGAGTTGGATTTGAGTTGGTATATTTTGGAGGATTCGGCTAATAGCTGGTGCCCTTTTTCCTCTTCTGTTTGAAATAGAAAACCTTTTTATCTAAATAAGATTCAAAATAAGAATTGGTTTCTCATAATGGGGGGGGGGGGGGGGGGTTGCTTTGCTCCTGACTTGGTTTTCTAGTGGTTGAAATGTGCAGCCAGCACTTCTGCTTTAGATTTATAAAATAATATAGGGTATATTTAAATATAGTCAAATTAACCCTCTCTAAGTTTAGTTTTTTCAATTTGTTACACTGTTTCAGTCTTTTTTTTTTTTGTCCAATGTAGTCTTCCTCTTGAGCTGACTTCAGCTCCAGTGATGCATTTGCTCTGCCAGAGAAAAGGAGCTGTGATTTGCTGATAAACTCTTCTGGGATGATCACCATCAGGAGATTACTTTATGGTGTTGATAACTGTTTATATGATAAGACCAGCAACTGAAAACAGAGGAAAACACCAGCTGTATGCTTAGCCTTACTGAAGAACTGTATTCATAATTGTGTATAGACAGTGAAGTAGAGTTCAGATTGGAGAGAAATGGAAGGAACGTTGATATAAAGCTAGTATTTGTATGATGTTAGTGTGCTAAAATGTGTGTAGAAGGTCAGATGGGGACATGCATTCTCATATGCGGTGTCAAGCCTTTGATCCTGTGAACAAAAGTCTGCCTCAGATCCAACAATCACTAATCTCTGAGTGTTGATGCTGTTTATGTGGTCTTTTTCTACTTTGTTTTCTCTCACTGTTCACACTTGTTGACTCTTTAAGTGCTAGTGCATGAAGAGTCTTCAGGGAGACACACACACACACACACACAGCATTTTGACCTCATTTAATTTTCAACGATCCAAGCTTGTGCATGCATTAACCATCTTTCCTACTCGGCCAGTGCCACCAGCGTGGGTGTGAGGAGACAAAAAAGCAGAAGTGTCCATTTACACGCGTGTGAACTCTTGTTTATTTTGCCTGAACTGTTGAGGGTTAGATGATGCTCTGGAGTAAACACAAGATTATTTTGTTGCAACTGCTTCCAGTTTAGCATGAAAAATGATGCAGGTGTTGCTGTGATCTAAAAAAAAATAAGTCTTCACCTCAGAGTGAAATCCATCATCCCAGTGAGTGACAGACTCAGTCTTCAGAAGTATCCGTAAGAAAGAAATAACAATGAATCTGTAAAGTTTTCATGTCACTAAAGCAGGTTATCTTTGTGTGTTTGGTGAGAAATAACTCCGGGATGAGCCACTACTTAAACTGAAGCACAGTATTTGGGTTAAACCCATAAATATCAAACACTGATTGCCTTCCGTGTGTCCAGTTTTCACTTAGTGAGGTTTTCCTTGTGATCATCCTGAAGTAAATAAGACCAGATTCTTGAGCCTTGCAGTGTAGCAGAGTTTAATCATTTTCAGTTGCTTCACAGATGGTCAGTCCATATCAACACCCTCAGGCACACTGGTGCCGGCTGGGTTTCCTTTGCAGTGAAGCCATTTCTGAGATTTGACTTGACTGACTTTCGGAGCCCAGTGTGAGCCCAGAGAGCACATTTAGGGTTTAACGGTTCTCCTGATTCAGCTAAACCTGATAGTGGAAAAGTTTCCGTTTCAGCTGAGTTATTGTATCGGTGGGTATCACATGGATGCTCATGTGGCATGTTTTATGAGAAGCTTGTGGAAAATGGCCAAGGTTAATAAAATGGTGTTGTTTTTTGCTTTTCAGCTCACTGCCAGCAGTGTCGAATCCAGCGCTGCAACGCAGAGTACGTGGCGTCTACCTCACCTGCTAGTGGTCTCCAGGAGGACGCGGCTCTGGATGTGGACTACTGCACGGCCCTGCGGGCCTACGCCCTGTGCACCAGGCGGCAGGCGCGCAGCTGCAGGGGCGACCTAGTTTACCACTCAGCCGATTTCCGTATTAAGGAATTATTCTCGCAGCACAACTGCTCCAGCGATGGGCCCACCTCCGCCAAGGCCTCCAGCACACCCCGGCCAGCCGCGTTGGAGCTCTGCGACTACGAGAGTCGCGTCCTCGCGTTGGGCTCGGCTGGTCATCAGAAGAAGTACGCCCATTGTGGATTATTCGGGGACCCGCACCTACGGACTTTTCGTGATGAGTTTCAGACCTGTAAGGTGGAGGGGGCGTGGCCTCTGATTGATAACCGCTTCCTGTCCGTGCAGGTGACCAACGTTCCTGTTGTTCTTGGCTCCAGCGCAACAGCAACCAGCAAGGTGAGGATGGGTTTGGGATACAAAGTGTTTATGCTTGGATTACATATATTTATATCTTACCCAGTATTTGGGATCGTATTTGAATAGATCTAAAAAGGGATTAATTGGCTTAAATGTGTTACAGGTGAATACCTCTTTAAGAACGAGCCACAACGTTCTACAGACGCTCTGACTGCTAGCTGGCTAGCTCAAACACCGCCATTAGTGCCAGAAAGTATCAAACATGGGAAGTTAACCGTAGTTCTATGGAGCCTCTCGTCTCCGGCATTCCTCATGTCTTAGAGCTCCCTCTGATCTGTGGGGGTGTGGGGGGAGTCCTTCACTGGTGTTGGATCGCAGACATGCATGATTGCTCTACCTTTAACACATGGGTGGTCATATGGTAGTGATTAATGCTCGCTCAAACATTTTCCCCCACCGCCACGATGTGGAATGTTTTTTCACCCCTCTGGTCAAATAATTAACTCTCAGCTTTTTGTGTAAATATAGAATAATTTGGAAAAATAAAGGGAAGAACTGGCCAGCAGCATGTGATTTTTTATTTTTTTCCTTCAGAGTTTAGTTCATTAGACAAGTTCGTTTTTTAGGTCAGGGTTTTTTTTTCCTCTCTTTTTTCTGTTGAAATAATAAAATAGTTTATGCTGAAGGTTTAGTAAAAGGATGAGTTGTTTTTAATAACCGGGCTAATCTGCCTGCTTTCTTAAAGAGCAAGTCACCCCCAAATCAACAATTTTTTTCTGATAAACTATATAAATGCGTGTCTAATCGTGCTGCAGACACGTGTAGTCAATAGTTTTGCACTTTAGTGCATTTTAGTTAAAATTTAAATTTTCTGCCTGAAACTGTCAGTGTTGTGCCGTTGTCAGGTAAAAACTCTTCACTGCATTTGAATTTAAATCTGCCACCGCTATTGGCTAAGAGGTATGCTATGATGTAAACTGGTACATTATGATGTCACAATGTTGTGAGTGTGTGTATTTGTTAGTGGCTCCACCCTCTCGGTCTGCTAGGCAACAGCATTTGTTGCATTTTTTCAAACATGAAGTGGGAGTGAAGTACGCTACTTGTAAGGGGTGACTTGCTCTTTAATAGGCTTATTTTGATGCTTTAAGAATAAAGAAGTACATTTTCTTTTACCAGGAAATTGTTACATTCCCAAACAAATATTTGAATTTGTCTGCATGAGAATAAATGACAAGTAAATCTACATATTCTAGGGTGGTCGTACGTCGCTAGGAGCTTCAGAACGGTGGGCCCTGGCTGTGCAGTCCAGTTATAATCTATAGTACTGATGCATCTGGAGTAACACATGATGGCCTATCATGTTTTTAACAAAGTTGTAAAATATTTGGAGGTTTTCCTGAAATGCATTTTGAATGCAGCCACGAGGAAAATGCCAGCAGATTTGAGATTTTATTGTTGTTGTTTTTTATTTTTATCATGCAGAGTGGCTCAGGTGGATTTTGTTTACATTAAACCAGAGTGAGAAGCACTGCCGTTTACAGTTTGTAGAACTACAAACATTAATCGGCACAGACCTGTGCAGTTCTTCAGTTTTCTGCTGCCACCTTGTGGTGTTTAGGTGTATTACCATTTTAAAAATCCTCTGACGACTTATCATAGTTCCTTTCCTCCTGTCTCGTTTCAGATCACTGTGATCTTCAAGGCCTATCATGGTTGTACAGAGCAGAAGGTGTACCAGGCCACCACTGAGGACCTGCCCCTGGCCTTTCAGGATGGGACTCGTAGTGGCGGCGAGAGCGGCAGCCTGGCCATCTTCGAGCGCGGGGGTCCCGGAGTGGGTCGGCAGGTGAAGATACAGGCCCGTTACATTGGAACCTCCATTATCATCAGGCGCGTGGGCAGCTACCTGACCTTTGCTATCCGCATGCCAGAGGACACGCTGGACCTTTCTGAGGACAGCGGTGGACTCCAGCTGTGCCTACACGGCTGCCCGCGTAACGAGCTCATCAAAGAGCACATGGTGAGCCGTCAGGGCCAGCAGCCACACCTGCACGGCGCGAGCACAGAGCTGGGGCCTCTGCGGCCTCCTCACCAGATCTACACGCTGGAGAGGGCCACCGCCAAGTGTAGAGAGACTCTGCAGGTGGAAGACTTGTACTTTCAGTCGTGTGTGTTTGACTTGCTTACTACAGGAGACCCGGAGTTCTCTATGGCGGCGTACGGCGCCCTGGAGGATTTGAAGGCACTGCCACCCAGTAAACTGAAACAGAATTCCCCAAGGACTCCTCGTGTTAGTGGCCGAGGAGAAACGCAGATGCTGGCTGCAACAGCAGCTAACGGCTGTCTGCTCTCTCTCCTCATTTTGCTGCTGTTGTAAACAAACAAACAAACAAACAAACAAAAACCAGAGGAACACCGGACATGAGACGTGGAAGCATTACCAGCTTGAGGAAAGAGTGACAATCACTTTATATACTTTCCCCCTAGGTTGAAGTGAGGATGATATCATGAGGATCTCATCTGTTTTTCCTCATTTGAAGGATGTTGTTTACAAACATGTAAAAGTCATGGTTAACCTGTTTTCTATTGAATTGCGCTTGCTTTACATCATTTGGAGAGAAAAAAAGAATCTAATATGTGAAATTAATTTTATTATAGTTTCTCAGAAACCCAAATTTGTCTGAACTGACCTCCAGGAATGCTTGTAAATAGTATTAAACAGAGAACGTGCAAAGCAGATAAACACTCTGCTGAAAGAGGTACAATAACAATTATACCATACGACAAGCATTTTTAAAGGAAAGCTATGACTTCTAGATCCTTTCTAATCCCATAATATCATTAGCACTTAACAGTTTCATACCAATTGTGTGTGTATATCTTTTATCTCTTTTGTTTGTGGTTTCCAAAATTGGCATCCAAAAAACGCAGGATCCAACAACTGTATGTAAAAACTACCTAACCTGAAACATGTCAGTGGTCATTGTTCTGTGCAACACTCCCTCTTCAAGCTGTCTGGCTTCCAGTTTTACACACACACACACACACACACACACAAAAACTTTATATAATAATATATTAAGAGTGTATATATGTGTTTTATATTGTGTACATTTGCCTGTATAGATGTTTTAACTAATATGTTTTACATTTGTCGTGTTCAGTAGGTTATTTTTGAGTCATTGTAAGAAAAAGTCAACTAATATGTTTGTGCTGTATTTTTAATTTTCTGTATTAAAGCGTTCTCACTCCATACTAGAACTTTTCCTCCTCTTCTTGGTATCTTTAGGAGCAGAAAGCAGCTTAGTTTCCCAGTAGGACCCCAGTTTCCAGCTCTGCAGTTCTGCTGGTGTCCTGCTGGTGTCCTCAGTCCATAAGACTTGACAGCTTGTAGCACGGCGACCGTTTTGACAAGCTGGCTGTGTGTAGCTGTAGGGTTCCACAGTATGTTCTCAGTCCCCTGTGTGAATGTTACTTTGAGTGCTGAGCTGGCTGCTGGCTTTGCTTTTGTCTGCCAGAGCTCTGCATGGCTCCAAACAGGATTTGGTCTGTGGTTAACACCAGGTTGGAGTCAACTGTGGGATCACCGTGATGAGATTTAAGCTGTGTGTGAACGAACGAGTCCTGTTATTGGGGAGCGAGAGAGAGAGAGCGAGAGCCGTGATCAGTTTTAATTTCCATTAAAAATGCAATTAAGAAAGCCTAGGCACACACTCCCTATGAAGACATTAAGAATTAATGCGCCATAACCAGCAAGACGTGGATGTAATTTATGTCTTGGATTGAGTTAAAGGTAACTTGATTCTGATTATTCTCTTGATTGACAACATGTTTCATCACACGCGCAGGCGTACTCGATAACCTCCTGGTCCCGTTTGAATTAAGGCAACGTGACGGGAGAGCCGCCGGATCGTGGGGAGATGGCCGATGAAAGGCGTCACTTTTTACTCGCTCGCACGTGAAGCTCATTCCAGATGGCCTAAATAAGGTCTCTCCTGGGTGACTGTCGTTTCATGAGAAGGGAGCGAGAGGAAGACTGAAAGAGAGCGAGGCCATGGAGGAAGAGGAGAGGAAAGGTCTCGTCTCGGGGATCTAGTTGAGAGATTAAATACATTTACTGCATGACTGTAATTAGGCTCAAACGCTTCACATGTATGGTTACGTTAAACCAAACTGTACATTATTACCCGTATTCATACTTATAGGTTTATCAGACATGCTCGCTCATTCAGAAACCTTGGATGATTTTTAGTCGCTGTTCTCTGTGGGCCTTGTTGAGCCAGGACCTCCAGCAGGTACGGGAACGGTTTGAGATCAGCACTTTCAAATCTGAAGCCAAGCAGAAAACGGTGAATTTCCAGCTTCGAGTTTGGAACGAGTCACTACCCCTGGAGGAGGAGTTGATCTTGAGGTCACGTTCATGAGGCAGGGTGAACTTCAGCAGAAGGTCTGCAGGAGGATCGGGGCAGAGCATGGATGCTGTACCCATATGTCGTGAATATAAAGAGCTGAGATGAAAGGTATCTCCAGTCATCAGTGGTGGGTGAGGACTAAGAGAATGAGATCATGACTAGAAGCAGTGGAACTCTTCAGAGTGGCTGGACTCCTCCTCAGGTAGGATGAGGAGCTTAGGGTGGAGTCACTGCTCCTCCCCATCATAAGGCCATCGAGGTAATTTGGGCATCAGCTGAGGAGGACCCCAGGATGGCTTTCATTGAGGTGTTTCAGACACATCCTACCAGCTGGAGGCCTCGGAGATGACCCAGGATTTGTTGTCTCGGTGTCCAGGAACACCTGGAGCAGAGGAGGTGGATGGATGGATGGATGAAATGTGTAGTGACCTATCAACATCACTGTCAAAGACTTGAGACAGTACAGATTTGTAATTGATTTTACAACTTATTCTGACACCCATGCAAGAGATCTCATCCGACATCTTCGGATATAATATTTCCACCATCTAAGATTAGATGAGATGAAAAAGACAAAAAAGGAAGATGCAATCAAATAAGAAGAAAAATTAACAAACACAATCCAAAAGGGTTCAAATGAAGGCAACTGGACTGCTTTGGTTTCTTGAAGATGTTTCGCTTCTCATCCCAGGAGCTGTGTCAATTCTGACTGTAATATGGGAGAGTCGAGCTTATAAGCTTTAACTGTCTGTTGTTATTTAATGAGCAGACACTAATCTGGGTACCCCTCCTTCCTACCCCTTCTACTCGTTAAATAACAATAGACAGCTACAGTTCATACCTGAACGCTTGATACGCGGAGCCCTTTTGGATAATCATGACCTGGATGACTGAGGAACCTCACCAGAATAAACACAATCAAAATGTTAAAGTATTGCCACAATCAATTAGCCTAGTGAACTAGACCAAATTCTTGCTTTGCAAAGTTTGGTCTAGGCATGCTCCATTGGAACCTCTGCAGCTCCTACCAGGACTCTGGCTAGCCAATCACAGCTCTCTAGAGGGGTTTCAAACACATAAAGAGCTGTGATTGGTCCATAATGGTGGGCCAATCAGGGCACTCTATATGCCTGGTGGGTGGGATGATGCAACAGAGTGAAACAAGAGTATGTCACATTCATTGTCCAGTAGCATGCGGAGATCATTTTAAAGACAACGGTAGAACCCGCCCCACAACCGAGAGCCGTCAATGGAGCGTTGCCAGACTAAATAATACATTTATTTAGTCTGGCTTGCCAGGCTAACAATCAATAGTAAAAACACATGTAATGCACTTGAACTGAGCATGTATGGTAATGAGGCAGACTGGTCATAGAAGACAGGTATGGTATTGTGCTTAGACTGTTGTATATCACTGGATAGATTCTGAGTATCAGGATGTTCTCTATTGTGTTGCTGCCACTGGTTAGAAGCTGTTAAAGATGCAGGCTGTGTGTGAGATCCTGCTGTTGGCTCTCCTGCATTGCAGACTGTACATAGACTGTGTCTGAAGATGGTGTGACCTGGGCAGAGGTAGTTGTGCAATGAGTCCATAAATGGAAGAGCCATCCCTATGGTTCTCTCTGCAGTTTTATGTTATATGATATCTCTAAAATAGCATTTTAAATAGTTAAAAGCTGCTTAAAGACTGACACGCTGATTGTAAAATGTCATGGTGCTCCATTGGCAGGAAATCAAGACAACATCTCCCTACTGCTTCACTTTGTGTTTTGACTCATACAGGATCTTCAGTATGTCTCTTTCCTGTCACAATTATTTTTTTGTTTTACTGAACTTTTTGTTGCAAACACTCACCCATCTGACAGACTAATCCAAACACATCAGTTTAGCAGCATTTTTAATTTCAGCTTCTCCAAATCTTGACTGTAATGATGCGAGTTAAGTAACTTTCATCCTCATTGGCTTTAAAACAAACGTAAAAAGCGTCAAATCTCCTTCATGGCTCATGTTGAGATTGCAGCCATCTGACAGGACTGTCAGGTGGAACAGCTCGCACAATAAACCCACCTGACAGCTTCTTCGTCTGATGAAAGGCGTTGAGCTATCTAACAACTTGGGAACGTTTCAAATAGCTCGTTCTGCTTGTGAAAAATCTTGATGAAAAAAATAAATGCAGAAATGGAAACTAAGGCCTAGTCTACAAGTAGCCGTTTTTTTTTAAAAACGAATATCCGCCCCTCCAAAAACTTGCATCCACACCACCTCGTTTAAAAAAAAAACTCTGTCCACACGTACCCGGATAAATATGTTGTTAAGGACATGCCAGACCTGTAGGCAGCAGTACTTCCCCCGTTCTTAACCTCGTCCTTCGTCTGTGGTCTTCCGCAAGGAGCAGTAATTCCGCTTGCAAAAACAAACAAGCAAAAAGCGCTTGGACAACTGATAAAGCGAGCGCAGCTCTGAGGGCATCCATGCTGTCGGCTAGTGCAGGGGTGTCAAATATGCGGCCCGCGGGCCGGATCCGGCCCGCAAGCGGGTTAAATCCGGCCCGCGAGATGGTTGTGTAAACTTTATTTTCATACTTTACAATGTAGAGTGAAAATAAACGTATCTTTGTGAGCAAGTTTTCTCTGTAATGAGTATAAATAAAGCAAAGCTGCGCTCAAGGCTCACACAAGAACTTGAATCACATCCTGAAGTTGGCCGCCACTCAGGATGTGACTTCTGATGTTGATGTGCTGGTGAAAGCTAAAAGATGTAAAGTAAAATGAGTCGAATATACTTTAAGTGCTGCATGAAACTGATCTTGCCATGTGATCTGTAAGCTCTTTGAATCACTAAGGAATGTTTTTATTTATTTTTTTATTATTATTATTTTTTTTTTTTTTCAAATTTTCAAGTACACTTCAGGTGTTGTACTTGTACTACTCTGTCCTCAGGCTCCAGCCTCGTTTTATATTGATTGTATTAAAACAAAGAAAACAATCTGAAGTATTTAATTAATTTACCGGTCCGGCCCACTTGGGACTAGATTTCCCTCAATGTGGCCCCTGAGCTAAAATGAGTTTGACACCCCTGGGCTAGTGTAAACACAGGTCGCACACGTGATGTCAGCATTGTTTTGTCGCGGAAAGTGACGTTGTGGACCTTAAAACTCCGGTTTTGTCTGTCCACACGCAGACACCCAAAACGGAGAAAACGCAGATCTTCACTTTGGCCGGAGTTTTTAAAAAGATCCGTTTTCGTGTGAAAAAACTCAGTTTTCGTGTGGATGACAGGCCAAAACGTAGACAAATATCTACGTTTTGGCAGATCCCCGGCTACGTGTGGACAGGGCCTAAGTCAAACATCCACTCCAGGAAAACTTTTTAAAGGGAATCCAGTGGATGTGGCGTTGCTGCAGGTTTGCAAGAACTTACTGAAGCCTTCAAAGATTGCTTGTCCACCCACTCTGAGCTGTCCCGTCTCGACTTTCCCCCGTAAACAAGGACAATTACCAAGCTAATGAGTTGAGAGGGTGAAAAAGTGCTTGAGTGATTGATAATCTCAATGGGGAAATTAATTTGATAATAATAAAGCACTTGGCAAGATAAATAGATAGTGGTGTGTGAGTCTGCTCCATGATTGATAATAGGTAGATTGATGGGTGTCTTAATGAAAATTGTTCCTTGGACAAAAATGAGCTGGTCTTCATGGGAAGAGTTTCTTGTTTCCCTGGATAATCTCTGGCTAATCAAATGTCTGGAGCATGAGGTGTTTAAGATCTACTCAGAAGAGAGTCTGTGGTGAAAGAAAGCAGCTTTAACGACAGCCAGTGGATGGAAACCAAAGGTGGCATGTTGTAGAAAACATACATGAGGTGCGCTGTAGCAGTTGAGACACTTTCTTGATTTATTGATGCTGAATGATGCATGAGGCGCCGGTTACCAATCGCTGTAAACTCCTTCATCTGCTCTTGTGAGGCCGCGTTTGCTCCTGAAATCATCCACCTTGCATCATTCCAGCTCTTCCCGATGACTCGTAACCCCCAACCTTCCGCGGCTGTTTCCGCTGAAGTGTTTTGGTTAATGATGCACTCTCTGTCTGATTTTTGCACCGAGCAGAACGCGACCAACACACACACACACACACATAAATTGCACCCTGTTACATGGGTCACTGCTGGGCAACAAAGAGTGAGAAGTTCCTCATTCCTAAGGAAACTTTCTACTAGTGTGTGTGTTTGCAGCAGGTAATCATACAGCTATCTCCTACTGCAGGCTCTCTCATACTTGACCAACTCAATCTTTCTGTGTCTCTTCAATAATCAGAGTGACAGTGAGCAACCAGACACATCTCACCCACCGGCTCACTGCAGAATGCGTATTGACCTACATATCAAATCATACACTCCTGGCTTATGTGATAGAGATGGAGACGGAGTGGGGGCGGAGGGTGGGCTTGGTGTGATTGACAGTGCTACTTTAGTAAACACATCTCATCTCAGGGGACTGTGCTATGACGCATGTGTTCTCCGTTCTAGATGAAATGCCATGTGTGAGAGAAAGGCATCCTCCAGATTGCACTGGCTTCAGGAGTTACTGTAGTTTCCCTTTTTCTCAGCTACTGTAACACCTGCTTGTCTGAGTGTGTATTTTTATTAACGAGCCAGAGTCACCAAACTTTTAACAAATGGCACCCCGGCGCCCTGGAAAAACCCAGCTCGGAAATTAAGCATCTGCATCATAAATCTTGGAAAGTTACAATAATTTGCAATTCACTCCCTCATCAAAGGCAATATTACCCTAATTTATTATCTCCCGGCACGGGGGGTGTGCAAAGGCCGTGGAGATAAGAGTTTATCAGGAGGGGGATTGATTTTCATTAACTGATTGTAATAAAGATGAACTGCCTGCCGCTCACACTGACCAAGAGCCACACTTGTAATTGGGACAATTTATTTCATGAGCCAGTGGCTCTACTTTTTTTTTTTGGACCCTGCAATTTAAAGCTGCTCTTCAAAATATGAATCTCATGCTGCTACTGTTTTTGCTACTCCTCAAGCAACACAATGACGATCATGAGACGCAACAGATGCTGCATCAAATCCAGGCAGCCGCAGCAGTTGACAAATACTTACTGTCCTCCCTAAATAAACATATCACACCCTGCTTTTCAACATGGGAACCTTACTTAATGTCCCTTCTTACCACACAGAAGGTGTTTCTCAATGTTAAGGAACCTTGCCTTGATGTCTTGGCCCTGCCCCGGTTACCTAGGAGATACGTCGTCATCAGGCGCCGCCAAGACGTGTTCCAGTCGTTTCCAATGTTCTTGTTCTACCGAGGCATGTGTTCTCCGTTTGTTAGCCGTTTAGCTAGCTTAGCAAGGACACATGGGAAGTATTTTGTAGCCTAGCCTTGGTCAAAAATTACCCACAATACACCACAGTATTTTCAAAAAGACGGCGGATCAGAAACCGGCAGCTACTTCGAGGACAATTTTCAAGTTTAAGAGTAAGTCAGCTAATTTAAAATGTTTTTTTTTTTAAGATCCAAAGAAGTTATCTGTTGTTGGTTAGTTGCTTAGTAGTTGCAGCTTCGGTGGCTAGCGGGTAGTAACTCGCTTATATTTTTAATTTAATAAACATATACACAATTTAAAAAGTAAAAGGCTCATTTTATATTTATATTGAAACTTACATGTGTAAAATGTAACGTTATCTCCTGTGTCACGTGACGTTACGTGACTGCTGTGGAAGCCGCGGTCACATGATGCAAGTCTGTTCCATTTAACCGTTTTCTTTGACCAAGGAAGGACCGTGTCCTTGTAAGCAAGGCGCCTGGCCTCGCAAGACATCGCCTCACAAGGCCAGGCGCTTTGACATTAAGAAACACCCACTATTTGTGACATTTTCTGGGGATTTTTGTATCCTGTTGCTGCCATAAATGCTCCTAAGCTTACTTTCCCAGCAGCAGATTAGAATCAGCACTTTCCAGTAAAACCTTAAATCTTTATTCAAAGATAAAAAATAAAAATAAATCCTTGTTTGCTAACTAATTTCATTTCCACGAGAATTAAATGGCTGCTTTTCACCACTAAATCATTTTAAAAAAGCCTTCCACAGCTGACGTACGTCCTGAGAGAGATAGAGCTGCAGAACACTGGGCTTCATGTTTTATGTTTCCATCCAAAACAGCCTAAAAATAAAGCATAACAAGAATGCAAAAGGGCAAATACACAAACATGACAAAGGCCAGCTGAAAAAGGCTGCAGCATCCGAGTCCCGGGAAACTCTCAGGGTGTTGCAGTGATTCGTTGTGCGACGACACCCCCCCTCTCTTTGCACCAGGGTTCGGCACCCTTCGTGTGACACAACCATGAGAAACACGAATCGTCCAGTTTGAATTTTTATTGCAAAATTGGAAAAAAAGGAGAGAACAAGAGAAAAGTCCCAAGAACCAGTTTTCTTTTTGACACATTTCTTCATCTTACCATAATCGGAACAAAAAATTCTAATTATAAATAAATAAATAAATGAATGAATGAATAAATAAATAAATAAATGAATATACATTATCTATAAAATTATCAAATAATCAGTTATTAAGATGCGTTTATCTAAGCAGCAACTATTAAGAAATGTCAACGGGGGAAAAAGTTGGGTTTCTAAGGTTAATACAGAAATGTCTTTTTAATTTTGTCATCATCATCATCAGCATCAATACTATTATTATTATGACCATAACTGTTGTTATGTATAAAAAAGATACAGCTTCCCCCCCATCTGTTACTCCATGCTGTACTGACACTGCCACAAAAAAAGGTGACATTGTCTTCGAAAAGAAAAAATAAATGAAAAAGAAAAGAAGACAAAGGAAAAAGTAAGAGTTTTACCTGTAAACAGCTTTTTCTCCTCCAAGTTTAATTAAAGATTAGTTCTGAGATTCCTCTTTTTGCGCCCTGTATTTCAGCAGAGACACAATACTGCTGCTCCTATCCCCTTTTGTATGCTTTTGTGCTGAGAAACCAGAAAGTTAACATCTTTATAAAGCGAGACCCTCCGCCCTCCCCTCCCATTTCAGACCCCTAACCTATACAAAGAAAGGTCCTGTGCTGCTTTTTCACAATATACAAGATTTCATATTTATAATAAGCTACTATCCTTAGCATTCAAACAACAGTTAAAGAATCATATTGTTAATACGAGCAATACCAGATTCATAATCTTCAGCCCTCTCGGTCCCCCTGTTGAGCATGCTCAGAGATTAAAAGGGCACCATGGTAACATGATAAAGATTAAAAGAAGAAATGATTTAAATGGATGCAAGAGAGATAAAACTATGAAAAAAGATAAATTTTAGCTCCAACACATGCAACTCAACTTGAATAATACAGAAAATAGTGCTGCCAGTTTCCTTTTTATGCCATTCAAGATGTTTAACAAATTCAACCTCCTCTTTCTGAACCTTACATCCATCTATGGTTTTATGTGGCCAAAATGTGTTATTATTATTATTATTACTATTATTATTATTATTATTATTACCTTAAGTGGTAGTTCAGCCCCTCTGAAGTGGGTTCTTGTACAACGGTTATGAACAATATTGTCTTTGCACATACCTGTGAATAAACACATTAGCTCAGACTAAATTGATACGCTAACAGCTTCTCAAAGCCAGCCGGGGGCGGGGACACCAATCAAACAACTGTGCTACACTACAGACTCACAACAGCCCGTTAAGCTTGGTTTATGCTTGACACATTCACTTTCCGCTTGGTGATGTGGCTCGCGGCTGGAACACGCTTCACAACTCGCAGCGTTTATGGTTCATGCGGCTCGTCTCTGCGGTGAGCCAATATTCTCCCAAACTGTAGGGGGCAGCATGGAGGTCTACGGCATGCATCCAACACTACACCATAGTAGAAGTAGAAATTACTGTTTACAGCATGGCATTCCAGCATTTTTAACAGCGTCCTCGTCTTTTCCGACAGTGCGAGCTATTTCTCTCCAAGAATTATTAACAACATGTTGATCACGGTGATCTCTGAGAGCTGAATCATACAAATGTCTGTATTTATGAACCTCTGCCATACTAGTTCTTGCCGGTCCGCCATGTTTTTCCGCGTCCGACCGTCCGTGTGGTTAGAAATATTCCTAGGTGCGCGTTGCGGAAATTTTGGGCCGTGTTAAAATGACGCAATTTCGCCGTGCGGACCTCGCGGACGCGTCAAGCATGAACCAACCTTTAGGCTTCTGGTCTGATTGTTTTCACTGACACTCTGTCAACTGGCCCTTTCTTGGTTTTAGCTTTTATATAAATGCAGTGTTTGCCTGTATTAAGCTTTTATTAGGTGTCCGTTGCTTTGGTACTCAACACGAGCTCCTGTGAAGCACTTTTTGATTTTTTACTATTCGGATGTATCATTCTCTATTTTGATGCTCGTTGTTTTACACTGTGGTGTTCAGCACTTTGGGCTACCTTGACCGGGGGAGGCGTTGCATAAATAAATGAATGAATGAATGTTATGTTTTACAATGTTCTGAAAATCAGTAAAATACTTTTATTTTTATTTTAGAATGATGTTTACATTTTCTTTGACTTTTTTGGAGATCCTCTCAAGGGGACCAACTAAGTTTTATCTAGAACAGGTAAGATGTTAATTGTTCATTACCCCTGTGCTGAACCCCACATCAAAAGATCTGAACTGTCCTTTCTAACATTGATCAAACTCATTTTTATTTCAGCTGTAATCCTTAATTCAAAGCTGTTGTGACAGATAAATGTAATTTAATCTTAATTATTAAATAAAATCCTTTTTCTAGTAGAAACCCCATCAGATACTTTGACAGGGTTTATAAGGCCCTGTACGGCCCGGAGGAAGGAGGGCATATATCACAGCTTCCTGAAGCTGCTGCGCCCTGACAGCAGCAGGGAAACTCTCATTTACTCGCCCAGGGAAAGAAGCTGTCTCCTGGCAAATATATAAGAAACCTAACCTTTTCACTGAAAATCTATACTGTATATTATTACAGCTCAAGCTTTTTTTTCCTACAGTGTTACGCTGCATCACAAAAGCAAAGCTTTCATTCTGCTAAACAAATCCTGAAAATTAGCATAGTTAGCAGACTACATTTTTAAGAAAATCTGGCACATGTTTAAAGTTTGATGAGGAACTGCAGTGGATATGATTGCATAATTTGGCAATTCTTGATGAGAAAAGGCATACCTATAAACGTCTTTCTAAAACCTCGAAATACTGCGTTTACAGAGTAACAAACAGTGAATAACACTGAGACCTGGAGTGTGCTGAGGTTTCTGCCCAGTTCTTTCAAATACTGATCTGGTGAACCAGTAGCCACTTGAGTAAAACCAGCAGCTGAGCCAAAGTAAAATCAAAAGCAGGGTTCCAGTCGTCAGGATCATGAGGAAACATGTGTTGCACCAAACCACAAAGGCATCATGTTGTTTCTTTTTCCTCTAAACTCTGGTTCAGTGTGTGCGACATGCATCTGAAGCACTGACGTGTCTAAAGTCTCAATGAGTCCTGGGTCCTGACAAATTCAACGGATGGCATTTTGAAATAGAAATATACATCAAATAAAAACCCAACGAAGTGCCAAAATAAGGTGAATCAGTAGAAAACAAGCAAGTCGTGAGCAAGATTTCATCTCGGATGTTCTGAATGTGCATCTCGGAGCAGAAAACCTCTCCACATCTGTTAACTAATCCTGGTTTTTTTGCAGCACGTGTGACCACTGCGTACAGTAAGTTGCCCTACTGAAGCCACACTTGCAGGCCGGCTGCCTGATGGATAATTTTGCCCCTAATTTGACCTCCTAATGCCACTAATGCCAAGCTGCCTCTTGCTGCTCATAAGCTCTCAGTGTGCTATTATGCCCTTCAGAAAAATAATAAAAAATACAGCTGCTCTTCACTGAAGAACTTGGACTATCTACTCTAATACTCTATATACAGACCTTGTTGCAGCTTCAGACGTTTTAAGTGCCTTTAAAGAGGACGCTCAGCTGCTCTGCTGTCAGATGTACGTGATCCAGAAAAAAAGGGCTCCTGTCAAACCAGCGAAAGAGAACGATTAAGTCTGTCACTCAGTCAATCCAATCGAAATGCCAATGTGGGATTGATCGTGCATCTGTTTCCCCGTGGTGCTGCTTTCCATTTGATCAATACTATCATTATCGTAATTATGTTTAGCTTTGGGGCCCCTCATCAGCTGATGGTCACTGTTAAAAGAGAGAGATGCTGGCACTTGGAGGTAAAACTAGAAGGGTGGGGTGGGGGTCCTGGCAGTGGGGGGGGGAGGACGCCATCATTTTATAATAATAGGGCGGGAAATCATTTGCATTGGTGATCAAATATGGAAGAGCAGCACTCATGTATGTGTTTATTTTTACTTTTCAAAGGTGCTATTGTGTCTCTTTTGGCACTGCAGGACCCTTTTCTTCTCCTCATGACGCAATACCACACACAGATCACACTTCCGAGATGAAATTCTGGGATGAAGTGGCAGAAATTACATATCTGAACATGCCCGAAACAACATCTATCTCATCGCTGTTTTTTTTTCCTCTACGCTGCTAAAACGTTACAGCTTTATTCTTTTTTTTATACATTTTCTGCTTCAATTTAATATTCTCAAACCCAGTAGCTATAAAGGTAAAAGGAAAAGAATTCAAAAAACCCTTGCTGTTTTTTTTTCAACCTGAAGCTAGTATTCCTTCTTAAGTTTTACTTGTAATATTATTAGTAGTAGTTTGCAGTATTAGTATCATTAATACTATATATATTACTGTTCAGAAGAATAAAAATGTTTGGTCCTTTGGTCCCGTTGGGGTGAAAGAGTTGCAGTTCTACCGTTGCTAATGGAAACCTGTGACCTCCAAGAGTCATAGTTCTGCGCTTGCTGAGAGACGGTGAGAGAGTAAGAGAAAGAGGGAAAGAGAAAGAAAGTCTGTCAGTGGATGCACAGAATCGCTTCTTTCCTCCACTGTTGTTTTATCTTCAAGTTTTAACCCTCATTTGTCCAGTAAAAGCCACAAGCGCCTCTTTCCTTAAATATATATGTGTGTATATAATATGTATATAGAAATCTATTCACTGTTGCTGCTTTTTTGTTTGTTAGTTTGTTGCTTACTTAACAATTCAAGTCTTAACAAGAAAAAAAGTTCTGTTGTTCGGTCTCGTCGCATCTCTCCCCGTGTTCTTTCTCCTCGTCGTTCTCGCGCCGTGCCATCTGTTACCGGTATACGTCCCCCGTTGTAGCACCTCCTCCAGTTCTTCACATCTCCTTTGTCTCCCCTAACCTACATCTTCACGTGTAAATGTTGATATGTCTCCAAAATCCCTTACGTGTTGTTGCTGTTTTTTTTTTAAAACATATTTGCTTTCAGAAAAAAAAGTTGAACTCCTCCGAGATATCTTTACATGTCCTCTAAAACCTGAAAAACAGAAGAAAGAGAAGGCAATTTCAAATTTCACCGCTCATTAAACTGTCAATCCGACCATCTTTTTCTTTAAACTTTGGATATTCCAATATGGCTCCATTATATCAGTGTAATGGTCTGGAGAGCGTTAACCTACATTGGCAGACCAATCAGTCTTTGTCAATCACAATGATGACAGATTTTCTCTCAATTAGTATGCTTGATTTGCTGCATTTAAAATCCACCCCTCACAGTTTCTACGTGTCTGCAGATACCACTTCCTCACAGAACCTTTAGTGATTTTGGCTTCAATAGGTGAAGCAATAAGCCCCCCCAAAAAAAAAAATAAAATAAAAATCTGGGCACACCTTTTCAAAATAACTCTGACTGATCCGTTTGATATCATGATCTCAAAAAGGTTTGAAGTTTAAAATCCTTTAATGTTCTAAGCATAAATAAATAAATAAAGATGGAAATGAATTTGACGTTTTCCAGGCCGCTTCGTCAGCATTTAGAAACATTCCCTGCGGCAAATTTCACCGCTTTGAGAGTGAAAGTTCTGATCTTTTGAAGTGAGCTTCTGTGGAAATATTATGAACAATTAATATGTCAGCTATTGAGGGAAGCTATCTGAGAAAACACAGATTAGTTCTAACCCAACAAGCTAGTGGCTAGTCATAGTGCAGAATTCCTACTGTCCTATAATCACTCCAGTCCCAAAATATCTATGCTTGACCGTTATATCAGAAAGTAGCACGGGTAGGGAAGAATTTCTGCATCACTTGTAGCAGAATCAGGCCTCCATCTGAACTCTCTCTCTAAGCATTTCTTCTCCCTCTTACTTATGTTCTCCTTTCCTATACTGCCCCCTAATGGTAGACACAACATTCATATCTGCTATTTTATAAACCCTTTAAAGGTAGTGTAAAGTTTGCATTAAACAGCTTTTTAAAACGAATTACATGCAGCAAAAATGAACTGCTGACATTTAGCAGCACCTATCTGTCTGCCATTGTCTGTAGCTGGTCTGGTTCCAGTCAGAATTCCATCATATGTCTGCCAGAATTCCAGTGTTATGTGAAACTGGAATTGGAAAGGCTTATAAAATTATTTGTGCATTAGCTAAAGGAAATCTCTGAGATCTGAGTTGATTTTATTACTGGCTCCTCTGTGACTAGCCATTAGCGTATCAAAGTCATCAGAACCAATCTCTGTTTCTCCAAGCTTAAGCAATTCAAATAGATGTCTATGCCGGGTGAGATATAAAATGTGCATAAAATTTCCACAAAAACTCACCTCAAAATGTTTTTTAGCCCGCTGATTTCAATTTTTTTTCATGTGGAAACTTTCTAGTTCCATATTTATTTATTTTTTGCATAAGCATCTTTGTCTAAGGTCTATATAAATGCAGATAGACAAACATCTGTATGATGCTGTAGAGGCAGAGGCTAGGAGAGTTTAAGAGCCATAGATAGAAACTTTATTGATCCCCTCAGGTTGTTCATGGGACTCTGCACACAGTCCTCATTGCAGGCAGTAAGTTGTCCTCTTTCCTTCTACAGTCCAGTGGACTCGTTTCAATCTGTGACAGGAGGTTTAATATTGAATTCTGTTTCTGATTCCACCAAGTAAGTCAAGGTTTTCACTGCACTGAACTACTGCTCAGACAGCTTTTCTTTTTTTAATGTTCCCAACCTCAACCAGACCCCCACTGCTCGTTTTGAATGCCATTTTTTATTTACAACACAAACTGAGAAAATGAATACCTGGAAAGACTTGGCGTTCCTTCAATAGCTTTCTCCTGCTTTGTGGGCATCCATTATTTACAGTTTCAGAGAGCTAGGCGGCTGCTTAGGAGGACTTATGGCATCTGATTGTTGGGACAAGGTTTAAAGAAAACCAAAGAGTTTTTAACACTTTGAGCTATTGCTTTCCAGTGATTCATGAACCAGAAACTTGAGCAACTTTACACTGACTGGACAGCATGCTGTAGCCCTCTGCTGACCAGAAGCCCCACATAACAGTTTTATGGCATGGGTAGGTGCACTAGTGGGAGCTCTCTACCTGCTGTTTACTGCGTCTCTTTTTCTTATTTTGGTGGCATCATGGTGGAGATTAGAAGTAAAAGTAAGGGAGTGTAGTTTTTTTGGAGGTGAAGCAAAGAACTAAAACCAGAGTAAACATCGGCATGGCCTACGCTCATTTGAGGAAATTGAAGAATGCTACAAAATCACAGAATGATGGTGACCTGGCTTTGTTGCTACTGGTCTTATAAATAATAATATTTTTGGTCCAACAGTGTTGATCTTTTTACTCCGTGGCTTATGTTAAAATAGTTGGCTTGTGTTAGCGGTAGCTCATTGATTCAATTTCACTTCAATTTTCAGTTCAACTTATTCATATTGCGTCAAATCCCGACAAGCATTGTCTCAAGGCCCTTCACAAAGTAAACATTTAAAATTTGTTCAGTTCGTTATGCCGATAAGTTAAAATTTCTTACCCTAACCCAGCAGATTGCATCGAGCCACTAACTTGTGTCAGAGACGTTGCAGCAATTCCCATTCTAAGCAAGCATGCAGTGACAGTGGAGAAGAAAACTCCCCTTTAACAGGAAGAAACCTCCAACAGAACTTGACTTTTTTATGAGCAGCCATCTGTAACAACTAACTGGGGGTTTGGTAGTGTTAGCTACTGCACAGTGTTCTGATTCTACTCTCAACCAGTTTGAGGGAGAATATTAAATGGCCTGTATTTGATATGGCACCTTCTAGAGTCCTGGACCCCCCACTCCCCACCCCCCCACCCCCCCAAGGCGCTTTACACCACAATCAGTCATTCACCCATTCACACACACATTTACACGCCGGTGGGGATGAGCTTTCCTGGGGCGCACTGACAGAGGCGAGTCTGCCGTACACAGGCGGTAAACCTGCAACCCTCCGATGATCTTGTTTAATTGTGTTACATTTAATTGAGCTACATGTTGAACATTGAAACACTGACTTTGAACCAGTCACGGCTCGTTGACGTTTTTTTGGGCTCACCTGTGCTGCTGCAGTGAATACTGAAGGTAGGCTGTGTCAGTAAGGGCGGCTGGCATCCTTCGGTCTCTTTAGCTGGACTTTCAACCGCTTCATCCCGATCTGAAAGCCGTTCATGGCCTGAATAGCTGCCTGTGCACTAGCAGGGTTGTCGAAGCTAACAAAACCTGCAAGTAAAAATAACAAATCCATCAAACCGGCTGGAAAAAAGTGAATTGAGCTTTAAAGTGAAACTTCTATACAAAAGTTCAGCATTCGGCCACGATCCCACTGGATCTTTCCGGAACTGCGCTGCTCTGGGTGGCTGCATGTTGGAGTAGCTCTGTTGACTATATGTAAGTTTTGCCTTTTCTTGCACATTTTGTCTTCTAGTTTCTCAATAAAAACTGTATTTTTTGGACACTTTACTTTTCTGTTTCTGGTGCTGTGAAGCTTGGAGGATTTTTACTGCTATTTTTTAGCTTTATTCACTTTTTGAGCATTTGTCATGACCATAACCATGGCAACAAGCTGGCTTGCAATCGGGAGCAGCAGATTAACATTGGAAAGGCTGAAATAATACCTCAGCTGAAGCCACAAATCCCAAATGAGCTAAAACGCAAGAAGCGTGGGTGCAGAGCGGGAGCAAAACGGAGACAGAGAAAGAGGAAATTCAAACCATCTCTTCCACTGATCATAATGGGCAATGTGAGACCACTGGCTAACAAGATGGACGGACTCCAAGCCCTGTCAATGACTCAGCCAGAGTTTCGGCAGTTTTGGAACCACTGGAGGAGATAATGCAATGAAGGATTCTCCAGAGAATCAAGAACGTTATGGACAACCCTGAGCATTCTCTTCACAAGACTGTCCGACAACGGAAGAGTGTCTTCAGTCAGAGGCTTCTTCAGTTTCGCTGCAACACTGACCGCTACTGGAGAACCTTCCTGCCAACAGCCACTGTAATATACAATAACTCTTTGATGACTTGATTATTATTATTATTCTGAGCTACTACAGCAATCAATTTCCCTCTGGGATTAATAAAGTATTTTTGAATTGAATTGAATTTAAAATAGAGGGAGATTATTAGTCTGTGATGCAATAGTTGCTATTTCTTTAAATATAGAAGACTTGGTGGGATATTTGTGAAACATATTGGGGGCAGTTACATCACTCTCTACATTATAATGCATATTTTTTATTCCTTTCTGGAAAAGATGTAATATTAAGTAGCTTTTTGGTCCTTGTCCTGAATTTTGCAGGATAAAAGAAATGGAAAACACCCAATTAAATAACAGGACAGTGAACCAATGATTTAGTAGTACAAATTGTATTACAGTGGAGGTCATACACGTTTGGATGATGAACTGAGCAACAAATGTATTAAATAAAAAGTTCAAACTTCAAGAAGAAATGAGTGCATGTGTATAATTAAATGTGACGTCACCTAAAAACAAACACAGCTCATTGTTAGATGAGTCTGAAAGCTGAGAGAATCTCACCAGAGCATCTCTCCAAAATAAGCTCATCAGCAAAGCCGAACATCCTGTTTTTATTGTGTGTAAGCTTTGAGATTTCAGTGAAACTGCGGTGGAGTGTGTGTCTGTTTGATATGCTCCCTCGTGTGTGTGCTGCCATTAGGTACAGTTAATGACCCATGAAAAACAACAGGAGCCCCTCCACGTCCAATGCCACCTGGGAGACAGTGCGCCTGGCCTTCCCGGGTCTCGTTTGGCCCATTAGGGCTCGGCAGTGGAAAGGAGGCCTGCGTGAAAGCTGGAAGAAAGTAAAGAGGCAGAAAAAAATAGGAGGTGACCCCCTAACCTGCCATCAGCTCAATACATTTAGGCTATGGGGGAGGATGTGGATGCAGAAATGGACCTTTCTGTCACAGACGCGTGCTTTCTTTCTGTTTTACACACCATAAATCTAAGTTTATCCCCTCTTTCTCGCTTCCAAATTAATTACACCCGTGCTTCCTTCTTCCTCAGGCCAAACATTATGTTGTAAATGCACAAAGTACAAGTCGATACTGCAAATGGCAATTCTTTCATAAATTTGTGTTACTGAACACAAACACACACACACACACACACACACACACACACACACACACACACACACACACACACACACACACACACACACACACACACACACACACACACACACACACACACTCCAATAAAAGTTGCATGGCTCCCTCGAGTGAAAACAATTGCTAACCCACAACTGTCCAGGTGCCTAGCTTCCCATCAGCCATCACTGCTGGATGTTTCTGCACCTGTGAGGTTAGTGTGTGCGTTTGCCTGTGGAGCTGTGTGGAGGTGTATGAATCAGCCTTAGCTGTACAGGTATCGACATAAATAAGGGTTACGGAGCGGTGATGAGGATGCTGATGCCGCACCTCAAGGTTTCCAGGTCAAACATCCGCCACGCAGAAACAAGGACACCAGGGCTGATTGACCGACTGAGGCTTTGGCAACAATGCACTCGGACAGCGTTTTTATTTTTATTTTTTTGCAATGTTCATGCTAAAACACAGCAGTCATCAAGATGCAAATTTCAGTCAGTTCATCGGGGGTAAGATCATTCTGCCCTTTATATCTGAAGGCTGTCAGATGTTGTCAGAGTCAAATAAACTGAACAAATTTTTTATGTAGTGAAAACTGCATGTAAAAAAAGATCCTTGCGTTATCATATTTGATCTCTGAATTGTGGAAAAAAACTTTGAAGCTCTTAAACACATTAAAGTATAAGGCTATTAGGTCATAAAAGATAACTGTAATGGTGCATCTCTGGGCTCTGTACTCAGATGTAAGGTGAAGAGAAACTCACCAAAGCATTTGCTCTGGTTGGTTGCCCGGTCCATGAAGACCTTAGAAGAGATGACTGTACCGAAGGGCAAAAACATCTGCATGAGTTCATTATCTCCAAACTCTTGTGGCAGGTGGTAGATGAACAGGTTACAGCCTTCTGGACCTGGACATGCACAGAGAAAAACACATACACACAAATCAGTCATTTACACTTTTACAAGCATACAATAAGATGAAGCAGCCAATGGCTGTGTTCTCTATTATCCTTCAAAACCAAATGGTGACCTAACGTCATCACTGCCAACCTGCAGATAGAGTTTTTACTCTCAGAACATCTGCTTCTCCAGTCGTCTACCTTCATTTAGAAAGTATTACTCTGTCAAACCTGATTGATCTTGGCATCACATTCACTTGTTTCATATGATGCTTTTAGTAATAACCTCGTACTTCCGACCTGACATAGTTTTTCTTCTCTCCCTTTTTTGGCATGTAGCAGGTGTGAGAAGAACCACTTTACTTTTTTTCAAAGAAGCTGCCCTAGTTTTCCTGCTCCCATCATTTCCATATTTTTCTAATTTTTGTCCACTTTGGCTGCAGTATCGGGTTTCATAGTTTTATCAAAAAGATATGTAGTTTATTTTAGAAAAAAAAAACAAACAAACAGGTATTTTAAACATAAAAGTGGTGTTTTATATCTGCTGTGTACCTTTATGGTCCGTATAATCTCCAGGTTACCTCAAATATTGTGTGAATGGCACTCAATGTTCCTGTTTTCTCGACCATTCCACTCTGTTTACCCATTCGGCAGAAATGAGATGTGCACGGCGTAAAAGCAATATTGGTCTCTCATGCTCGTCTCTGGTTTTTATATCCATTACAGCAGATATGGGATGTGTGAAGTGTTAAAGTAATAATGTTCTCTCACCCTCACCTTCTCTCTGCTGCTGCTGCTGGATGACCTGGGGTGGTTGGGGCAGTGTTTGGCCAATGGGAGTCAGCGTGGTGGCTGGGTAGATGGCTGCAGAATGGATAGAGAAATGAGGAGAGAGGAGTGTAAAAACAGGAATCCTGCAGAGAACGGTGTCAAGGATGCTTAAGGTCGATCATACAGGCGTGGCGTGAGGAATCAAAAGCTCTTTGATGTGTTCTAAGGCGCCGTCTTACACGATCTGAATACATACTACAATCATTCACGGTAAACACCCTGCAGTAATTACCTGGTGGATCTTGTCGTTCTCACTCACCTGTGTATTGCTGTACACCAGTGAAGGCTTGCTGGAGGGTGTCAGCGGCAGTGGGGCTCTGAGTGGAGTAGGGCGGCAGGCCGTTGGTGTACACAGTCTCCACTGCGGGGTGTCCATTGGGCTGATGGGGGATGCCGGTGAATCCGTTGACGATGGGCGTGACGATGCTGGGAACAGCGGAGGTGGTGATGTTGGCTGGCGGAGAACTGAGGCCTGCTGGGAAGAAGGTCCACTGTTACTACATCGGTAAAAGCACACACTCTGTGGCGAGGACTTTTGAGAGACGAGAAAACCTGGTTTTTAACAAGCCGCATGCAAACACACAGTAGACACTAGCCAAACACACACACACACACCTATTACACACACAAGATATACTGCATCCTCCCTCTAATGCAAGGACACGGGTGCAACGTGAGTCTGTCACATATCCGCCGTTTGTCGTGACACATCCTGCAGAATAGCTCGGAAGTCAACCTGTGAAAAATGAGCCTGTCTGTTGTGTTTGTGCGATACCCTGCTGGCTCCTATTGCTCAAGATGATGAAACCACTATGCAACTTCTGAGAGGGAAAAAAATGGGAGAAAAAAGAAAAAAAAAAAGGAAAGAAAAAGATCTGGTCTAGATAGAGGCAGATTACAGAGGGAGATCTGCTTGGAAGAGCAGGTGTAACGTGTATTCAAAGAAGCCTCTTAGTTTTATACTTATATAAAACAAGGTGAAAGAACAACAGTTGGCAGTTTGACAAATGGGTGGGTCATAACATATGTGGTACATTCCTGTCAGGGTACTGGAGAGCGGTTCATGAGTAGAATCAAAATGGAATCCATCCCCTTCTCTGTCGTTCCATGCATTTTAAAACAGGCCTCCGTCAGAAAGTGTTTCCAATTATGCCAGGAATGTCAAAGTGGCCATTCGGAGTAGAATCTCGTATTGTGATGGCCCCTCAAACCGATCTTCTCCCTGGCAAAGCCTCCAAGCTGGTTGAAGTACAGCTCCCCAGAGGACCACTTTTCAATCTGGGAAGCCTCCCCCCAGTTGAACAGGCAAACCAGGTTGTCACGGAAACCCTGGCGTGTTGTATCCTCAGCAGTCTGGTACCTCAGTAAGGACAATGAGTGGCAGTTCATAAACGCTGAACAACCACACCAAACGCAGACAAAATACACGGCGCTGTAAATAAGCTCCAAGTTCCATCTGCATGAAGACTGTGTGGGATTCTGTTCTTTTACTTTACGTATGGTCCCACTTTTCTGTTCTTTTTCCGTCATCTCGTTGTCTTCCCATTTCATCTATGTTTTCTTATCTCTCTGTCTCAGAGAATAAGCCAGCCATGTGGAAGCTGACAGGTCCTCAGACAACTATGATGACCAGGGGAATTGCCCCAGTCCAGTGAGAGCTGTTGTGTCTTCCGCACAGGTTTTATTTCTTTTCTTTTTTCCCCTTCTCTCTTCCTCTTTTTAAGAAGTCTCTGCGATTGCTTGTTTCTTCCAAAGCTGTGATGAATTAGACTGCAGCTTCAGCCCATTCTCCTACAAGGACCCAGGAGACCGCCGCTCCTACTTTGAGGGCTGGAGGCAGCTAGTCTGCTCGGGCCACACGCACTCTACTGTACCACCAGATAATGCATCCTCTCCATCATCAAGCAAATTCCTTTTCCAAAGCTTAGCTCTGTTGTGGGAGCTCACGTCTGTGCAGCCGTGGAAGTGATGGTAGGAGAAGCAGTAGTATGGTTTCACGGTGTGGGTTCCTCCCTCACACGCTGCTACAGCTACAGGGTCAGTAGTGAAGCAGCACAGTCCAGTTTGGAGGGTTTATAGGATCAGTAACTGGAGGTAATTAAGTGCTTTAAAATAACTGATGTAAGCACCGATTAGGCAGAATAGTAACCTTGTGATTGTGGCTGTAAAGCATTTTAAATTGTTTAAGCACTAATAAAATCCATTAAACACACAAACTATCATCATTCTAATTCATCAGTTTGCTAGTAAACAACCAAGGTCAAATTTCATCCCCTCTTTTTAATGTGAAATATTTTTATCAGTAGAAGTTTTATCGTTTTAGTTGACTGTGTTTTTTTTTTATTGTGAAGCCGTTTTCTAGTTAGGTTCTGCTACTTCTTGTTTTTTTTAAATGTCCTTCATAAATAACAGCTGACATTTTGAGTCTGCACTTTAATCAAAAAATATACATTTGGCCTTCTGCAACACAAAGAGTAGTAAGCACCTGTCCTATTCTTTAGTGCATTTGTGGTTTGGAATCTGTTGCTGATGTCACTTTACAATCTGAATCAGAAGGGTTTCATTGCCATAAGTGCGAGAAATCACAACATTAGGAAATAGCTGCAGTACAAGTTTAGATGACATTTTGTGGTGAAATTTGGTTAATGATATCACTCTCTCATTCCTGTTTTGTGAGTTTCATGGCTGTTGCCAGGTACGGATCAGCAACAGAATATTCTAGATGACAAGCAAAGATGAGTCATACACAGTAAGTTCATAAAAAGATAAATAGTTTGTCATAGCTGGTGCCAGCACTCTTGGGTGTTTTACGGTAGGGAGCACTTACTACACATATTACGGTACTATGCTGTAAAGAGGGAGTGTTTTTACCGTCTTGCTGGTAGCTTACTGTTATATTTCTGAATGACTCATTTAAGGAAGTAAAATACCATATTTCACTCATTATTCACTTCACTCACACATTTCACTGCAATATTAAGCTGTTAGTAATTGAAATAGTAGCTTGAGATATTTTTATAGGCAACTATTTTCTTCTAAGTCACCATTAGCATTGCTAGCTCAACATTAGCCTCTAGCCTTCTTTACCCAATATTAGAGTAAAACAAAAAGATGCCGTTGCTTCTTAGGGGTACAAAAAATAACTTTTGGGTTGACCTTGTTAATGGTTTTGGTCCTTTAAACAACTCTTTTTTTTCCAGCTGTAGTCGAATAACAAATGCTACATGTGCTGCAGCGCTAGCTCGTAGTAACCTCACACTCACTGATGGTAAACAGTAGCTACGTCCCTCCTTCCTTTATTTTGAAGGTAGAAAAACTGACAACCCCCGCAGGATGAAGCGCTGTTCAGTATAGCCTTCCTTTCTACATGATTTAGACATTTTGAGGTTTGGGGGATAATTTTACTGTAGAAATCTTACTTTGTTCTTACACACCGCAACTTTAAAAGAGCATTGCGTGCTGCAAGTGTGTTGTGAGCATGTATGTGCCACACATTAAATTAATGTAGTTTCTAAGGAATGCACCAAAAAAAAGGAACAACATACCAAAAACAACCAAGTCTTCTTCACGGTTTTATTTTTCTTACAGATGATAATTTAACACAAATAGTAATCATAAATGTTTCCATAAGTAACTCATTATATTACATGTGTTTCTCAGCAAATGTAATGCATCACAGTTCTATTAACTTTGTCGATAACATTTGTAAATGCATTACATGTAACTCTTTACCCTCCAGTCATGAGCATCATGTATTATCACACAATATCATTGATGAAAGCAAAACAATGAGCTTTGATGAGGGAATTTGCTTTTCTCTCCTTCTCCAAAATCTACCTTCACATTAAAAATTATCCAGAACATTCCAGCTCCATATGTAGACATGACTGAAAGATAACACACATGAATATTATTACAATAGATGAGTAATTTGTAATGTGAGATGTGGAATGGCTTTATGGTTTAAAGAAAGACCCTAACTCCTTGGGCATTAAACACAGACAAGCTCTTTATGGCCCAGTCATCATCTTTATCCTCCCTGTCACACTCTGGTCTAATTTCCAACATGAGCATAGCATGAAAACTTCTTTCCTCGGCTAAAACCAGGAATTACTTCCTACTGTCCTGAACTCCAGAATAAGACATTTTCATTTTATACCTCGGTGGACATATAGTTCTGCCATAGTGGAAAATTGTATTCATAGCTTGTTTACAATCCACACACACAAAAAAGAGCAGATATACATGCAGTTGTCAGCTTGTGCATCGAGTATCGGCCTGTAATAATGACACGTTGTTCCCCACTTGGGCACGGTTGAATACAAAACTGCGGGACAGCAGATTATATATTCCATACAGCTAGAGCTTAACTATCAATCCCTTCCCCGTTATTACTGCACAAAAGGAGTCTGCGCTGCCTAAACAGTATGCATATGTGTATATATCACATGCATTTATTTATGTTGCAATGGCAAAATTACATTAATGTTATTGCAGGTTCTTGTGAGAAGTGGGAACCGTTGATTTGCTCTCCGCAACGATTGCCTCACAAAACGAGTCTTCATATGTGACAGAAGTATTTATTATGCTAATTATGCATTCAAATCATTGAGGAACACCATGCCTGTACTGGGGAGTGCAGTCATTACCAGCACAAGGACTGTCTTTGCTGGAGCAAGTAATAAGCACTCAAAACAGATGCTTTCATCTAACTGATTTAAAATGTGATGCATTTACAGTCAAGGAGAAAATGTCTGTCTGGTGTGAATAATAAAGCTAGGTACTGGAAGAGCAGCTGTTTCAAAGACCGGCTTGCATAACAAGAAAAGCTGTATGACTTTGAACCATGACCTTCAGATAAGAAATGCATTCATTTTAGGCAAAATAATTGTGACTTATTCCAAAGTGTTATGTAAAAGTTAGTAAATTTTATAATTTTCTTCAAAACAAACAAAAAAAATAGATTAGTGATGTGCGATTCATCCTTAGTCTACACCGTTGGGATTTGCAGACTCCATCATACATGCCTCAATTAAAATTTCCAGTACTTATAGTTTACCTGAACTAGTTTTTAGAAAAAGGCTGTGGTGAGGAACATTTATTACACCAAGAGACTTTTTAGCCTTCTTAAAGTGTGTTTCTGGGTGAAAGTTATAAATAACCACTGTCTTACTTATTAGAAATAGAAGAAAAAACTTTTTTAATATAGATGAAAATCATGAGGCACAATACTAGCTTTCTTAAAGATGTGGTTTACTGAAAATTTTTTAAAAATGTTTTTTCGGATTATAATCAATCGCTCTGAGCTTTTCATGCAGGTTGAACATGAAAATAGTCTCCTACACCTATCTCCTCAGCTTCTGACAGAAAATAGACGGTGAGACTCTAGAATTTGAAAATCCTCACAGATCTACATCACATTGTTAATTAGCATTCATGGACTCACCCATCTTGGCTTACGACGTGGAAGGCTGTTGTTGGTTTAACGTCCAGGAGAAACAGCAAATGACTCGGTTAATTTATGCTAACCGTTAGCGTTAGCAACTTCACCTGAAAGCAGAAGCTCCTCCAGGCTTGTGTTATTTGCAGAGATGAAACATCCATGTTGCAACTCTGTGTGAGAGTCATGTTGCAGGTATCCAATTGTGCCCTCAGTTCTGCCAGCAAGAAATTCATTCCTTCTAGAGACCGTTGCAAATGTATTGATTAAATGAGTAATCAACTCCTTGAACACCTTTTGTGCGTTCATTCTGAGTGTTTCTTCTAACTGTAATACTTGGTTCTTTTTTATATAACACAGAAAAGGGTTGTTTTACCTTCTTTTAAATGTGCCGGAACAGAGAAGGACGTGATGTCGCTAGCAGCGGCAAGCTCTGAAGAAGCCTGCAGGAGTGGTTGAAATGTCAGCAAAAAGAAGGCAAAACAACCCTTTTCTGTGTTAAAAAATAATCAAGAAACACAGTCGGTTTGGAGAAATAGTGTTAATGTCCAACAGGTCAACTAACTTCTAATTCAAGTGCAGCTAACATATTATATGGCTAACTTTAAACAGCTCCGGTCTTCCAAATTTGATAACAGTTAATACAAAGTTAACATACTTCCATTGCCTGATTATTTTAGTAAAACTATTTTAAAACTTCCAGCTGGACCTAACCTCTGGATCCGCAGAAACTCATGTCAAAAAGACAAAACAATCCTTTTTTTTGCATGAACTAAGAATGACATATCAGGGTCAAATGAGTGCACAGCATCCTGTTTATCAAAACAAACAAGTGTGCTCTCAGCCCTTCTCAAGTTTCGTGCTGGTTACCAGTTAGGAATCAGCACTAGCAGATTCTTGAGGAGAAGCAAAGATGAGTCATACACAGTAAATTGATAAGGAGATCATTACATTTCACTGTAATGTTGAGTTGGTAACTGAAAAAAGGAGCGTGAAATGTTTTTAGATTTAACAGAATTTTTTTTTTCTAGTTCACCGTTAGCGTAGACAGCTCAACGTTAGCCTTCAGCCTCCTCTCCAGAGGTAGAGATGCCGTGGCTCCTTAAGGTTGGTTTATGCTTGACGCGTCCGCGAGGTCCGCACGGCTCCGCGCAGAAAAGTTGCGTCATTTTAACAACCACTCCCCTCCACCGCGCCTCCGCACGGCCCAGAATTTCCGCAACACGCACCTCGGAAAATTTCTAACCATGCGGACGGACGGACGAGGAAAAACATGGCGGACCGGCAATAACTAGTATGGCAGAGGTTCGTAAATACAGACATTTGTATGATTCAGCTCTCAGAGATCACCGTGACCAACATGTTGTTAATAATTCTTGGAGAGAAATAGCTCGCACTGTCGGAAAAGACGAGGACGCTGTTAAAAATGCTGAAATGCCATGTTGTAAACAGTAATTCCTACTTCTACTATGGTGTAGTGTTGGATGCATGCCGTTGTAAGGTTATGAAGTTCATGGTTTTCAACTCCATACAGCTGGCCCCTGGGCACAATAACACCGTGTAGAAAAACCAAGGTCGGGTTGTTCCTCAGACTGTTTACATTCCAGGAGAAGAGTCCGAAGGAGAAGAAGAAGCTTTACCTAATCAAAGTACTTTATTTGTGATTAAAATTATTAAGCAAAACAGATGTTGATCAACAATAATCAAGTGAATGATCTGTGAAATAAATATGTCATGAATTATGTTTAATGAAACCAGGACTACGGTGCAGACATACTGATCCTCATCTCCATAGAAATGCATGACACATTGTTCCAACCAATCAGAGCTTTCGGCTGCCGCAGGAGAATCTGGTGTTGACTTCAAGTGTCCAATCTACTTTACTGAAACTTATCAACAATTCAGAGATATAAAACAAGGCAACGCCATTTTAAGTCAGTTCCATCTTGACTTCAGTTCTGTTCACCATCATCCTAAAGACAAGCGCAGCCTGGCCGGATGCGTTTTCTTTAAACTAAGAACTGTGAAACGGGAGATTTTCGTCGTTTAACAACCAGACGACGTCCTTTCAAAATAAGAGCACCTGCTGACGCCGCTGAACGGTACCGGGGTCAACCCTCCAGACGGGCTTTGAAACGTTGTGACCGCTGCACCGACAGCTCCACCGTACATCCGAGGTTTCCAGACCTGGCAATTCCTGATCTACTTGGGAGACCCCACTGGGTACGTACACGGCAAAATAGCGGCTCATGTCATCACTTTATAAGCCTCGTGATACCTAGTCATAACAAAGACGACCAGATTCGATTACGTCATCCTAGAGAATCTGAACCAGACACACACACACACACACACGCACCAACACAACATCCGAATCCATTCTCATCCATCACAGAGTAGTCCTGGTAGATTGTTTAGAATTTATAATTCAGAAATTAAAGATTCTCAAACGATCCCATCTCTCTCTCTTTTCTTGTCTCAAAGTCAATACAGAGTGTTTAATTAAACTCCCTGATGATAAAAACAGCCTATTCTTCTGTTTATAAAAGTGAACTACTAACACTGTATTAAAATACAACTTTGGTTAGTTACATCACTTTGATTCCATTACACCGTAGAGCGCCATGCTGCCCCCTACAGTTTGGGAGAATATTGGCTCACCGCAGAGACGAGCCGCACAAACCATAAACACTGCGAGTTGTGAAGCGCGTTCCATCCGCGAGTCGCATCACCGCGCGGAAAGTGAATGCGTCAAGCATAAACCAAGCTTTAGGGTTACAAGAAATATTTTCTGGGCTGCTCACTTTACTGGCTTCATTGCTGCTGCTCTTAGTTGAATTAGAAATGTTGGCACAGACTTGGCGACTTTGTGGGCTCACATGTGATTAGTTGGAATTTGGAAGTATAGAGTCCTGATAGATTGTAAAAACTGGAAGGAAGAAAACTCAGCAACCAACCGGCCAGCTGAGAAGAACCCTTCCTTGAAACGTCAGACTGTTTTGTGATTGACTGTAAAATCATAGCGGTATCAGCTGACAGTTTAATGCTACCCAAACTGAAACTGCTGCTCCAGGATCAGTTGTTGAACATGAAACTTCAGCTGAAAGTCACACCATTAATTCTAACAGGTGTGCAGCATTCCTGCCGCTTCATTTGGCTCTGAAGTGATGCCTCTCTGCAGGACTGGGATTTCAAGTCTCAAGCCTTTAGTTAAAAATTTAGCTGTAAATAAACACTCAGCCTTTTTCGTCCTCAGCATCTGCTTGTTTTAGAAGTGATCCTTTGAAAAATAAAAATGCGGGTCTACACCACACGGCCGACAGGTAGTATTAAGAAAGATCACCATGTCAAACAGCTCATTAGTTTCCTGGTGTTTGTCACCATGGAAGTGTTCTGCATCAGTGGTGTAACCATGTTTGAATCCAGCAGGGATGTTGTGGCACATCCAGCATGACTGTAAGTGGGCCGTCCCTGGCTGTGTGTCACATTTTGTGTTAAATGCACTTGTGCGTGCACATCTTCACTGCGGAACAGCAGCATGCAACAGAACATTAGAGTGACTTTGATTACACTCTTCTCTCATCCAAACAAAGCATCCTCGACACCGCGTGTTCCTTACCACACACACCCAGCAGGATACGCATCTCTCTTCATTTCTCTCTGCATCTCCTCCCACTCCCTTCTTTATCCCTCTCCTCTTCTTCTCCTCTCCCTCATCCGATGTCCTCAGCTTTGCCTCTCTAACTCTCCCTTCTTTTGCCTAACTTTTAATTCTTCTGCATTGCTCAGGGAGCGGCACCTGGTGAACATTATTTTCAAAAAGCATCATCATGCATCATTGTAAGGATACATACTTTAATCAGCTGAGCCATCTGGCAAACGGCTTATGCACCATCAAGCCTAAATGCTTTGCATCTGTTGATCAAGTGGATGTGTCATTGTTCTTGGAGTAACACCCTTAACCTCTGAGACTCTTTGTAGTTCAGCCTGCTGTCAGACAAGTTTTTATTTATGTTTTGCTGTAGGTTAACCCTCTGGAGGCTGGCGTTGCAGATTTGCAACGTTAAAACCTATCTGTCTGGTTACTCCACAAACGTATTTCATGAGTGTAACGTCACGTAATGGCCTGGTTTTAAGACTCACAGGTCGGATACACAGCCTGGGTCACCTTGCCCTGGCTACTACTCCAATCTGCAATAGAGTCGTTCACAGGAGACTTAAAGTCTGCTACCACTCCTTTAATCTATGCAGCTGTCTGCTTATCTGACTGCTATTCCATCCAGCAAGAAGAGGACATTTCAAGATTTAAAAGAATCATTTAAACAAACTCTTTTTACTGTTAATCATCAAGGTTCATTATAACTGTGTTTAATTACTGAAATGAATTATTATTCTTTGTTAATAACTATTTATGATAATCAGTAATGTTTAACTATGACAAGAATCATGTGCAATTATACATAGAAACACAGGTCACACTAACTATGTTAAAGGTAACTGCAATCACAACTTTCCATAACACCAGAACCTTCTATCTTCAGGGAGGCGTGTTTCTGTGTATAAGTGCACATTTTACACGAGCATTTTTTAACTCAGGTGTACCCCTGAAGGACCTAGTCCACACGTAGCCGGGGTTAAAAAAAAAAAACGAATATCCACCCCTCCAAAAACTTGCATCCACACCACCTCGTTTTAAAACAAAACTCTGTCCACACGTACCCAGATAAATACGTTGTTAAGGACATGCCAGACCTGTAGGTGGCAGTACTTCCCCCGTTCTTAACCTCGTCCTTCGTCTGTGGTCTTCCGCAACGAGCAGTAATTCCACTTGCAAAAACAAACAAGCAAAAAGCGCTTGGACAATCGATAAAGCGAGCGCAGCTCTGAGGGCATCCATGCTGTCGGCTAGTGTAAACACAGGTCGCACACGTGATGTCAGCATTTTTTTGTCGCGGAAAGTGACGTTGCGGACCTTAAAACTCCGGTTTTGTCTGTCCACACGCAGACACCCAAAACTGAGAAAACGCAGATCTTCACTTTGGCCGGAGTTTTTAAAAAGATCCGTTTTCGTGTGAAAAAACTCCGTTTTCGTGTGGATGACAGGCCAAAACGTAGACAAATATCTACGTTTTGGCAGATCCCCGGCTACATGTGGACAGGGCCTAAGTTGTTCGTCCTTTTATCAAATCTTATTTTGAGTCTGAGAGCGTTAACCTGATCATTTTAATAAAAGAAAAATATTACACTTTTATCACAGGATCTGAAACGTTTTTGTGAAACTCTCAGAGCTTTGTGTCCATGCATTAAAGACAAGCTTTTGTTTAGCTATCAACTGGGAAAAGATTTTTTTTTTGGAAAAAGATCATTATTACCTCTTTCTTTCATACGTTTGAACACATATAAAAAAAAAGTAATTTCAAACTGATTTAATTGATGGGACAACTTAATGCATAAATCAGGCTTCTGTCAAAGCACTCTCAAATAAGATTTGGATGTCACGATGAATTATTCCGCTGAGTTGTGGCAGTCATCCTACAGTCTCTCAGTAGTGTCAGAATCTCTTGGCCTACTTATACAGACAACTTTGCCAGTAACGTTATGTATTCCTTCAATGAACTCTAAATATGTCATCGTCGCAAGTGTGAAAAAAGGAAAGACTAACTGTGTAAACCAGAAATCAGCAAGTTGAGCTGCCATTGCTGCAGCCGCTGCCAAGAAATGAATGTAGAAAAGAGGAATGAGAGATGTAATAATTGTCACAGCTATTGGAACTTTAACAGTCATTTCCCTGATGATTCTTAATTCATCAGCCTTAAAAAACTAAACAAAAAAACAAACAATACCAACAGGAACTTTTATAAATGACAGAATGGTAAATAGCCTGTATTTGATGTAGCGCCTTCTAGAGTCCTGGAACCCCCCAAGGTGCTTTACAACACAATCAGTCATTCACCCATTCACACACACATTCACACACTGGTGGGGATGAGCTACATTGTAGCCACAGCTGCCCTGGGGCGCACTGACTGAGGTGAGGCTGCCGAGCACTGGCGCCACCGGTCCCTCCGACCACCACCAGCAGGCAACGTGGGTTAAGTGTCTTGCCCAAGGACACAACGACAGCGACAGACTGAGCGGGACTTGAACCTGCAACCTTCCGATTACAGGGCAAGCATTTAACTCCTGTGCCACCGTCGCCCCAATTCACACGTTAAGTGCTGGTTCATCACATACGACTAAAATATCCTTTTTCATTAGAAGTTTAACTTTAACTTTATTAAAAAACGCTAAATCAAATGTGCTTCTTCTGGAGAAAGGCACTGATTTTACTTTCAACAGACCACAATGCAAGCTGCACAAACAATGTAAGCTGACTGGAGGACAAAGTCCTGCACACACACACACACACACACACACACACACACACACACACACACACACACACACACACACACACACACACACACACACACACACACACACACACACACACACACACACACACACACACACACACACACACACACACACAGTGCCTGAGCTCCATATAGTACAGTAGCACTATCTTCAATCAGTCCCATTGTGTGGTAGAATACAGGTACTCGTGCTGAGTACAAAGGTTTGAATTACACGACTGTCATTGCTTTACCTGTCAAAATAAGAGCTCCTCAGCAAGACTGAGTTCTGCTTTTAATCACTGTCTCAGATTGATTATGCCAGCCCAAAAGTGCACACTTTGCACCAAAAACATCAATGTGAATATTTGACAAATGGGTCTTCTCTCTAGATATATCGCTGCATGCTGAAGTTGTGCACGCTGGACGAGCGTGGGCCCAGTTTTATCCCACCTTACGTGCATGCTCTTGGTGAAGCGCTGGACTGAAGTGAATCCTGTAGGGTCTCTAACCACACCAGATTTATTTTTCTTTGTAACACATTTCCACTTAATTAGATGTAAAAAAAAAATGAATTGACAAAAGTTTTTACAAGATTGTGAACACTTTGCCGTCCTAAAACTCCATAACCACACTCACTTTACAATGTGCAGCAAGTTTGGAGACACTGGCATCTTTTGACACGTTTAAAGAATATTTGAAACCCTTGTTTTTGTTCTCATGAAGGCCGTCTCTCACATGAATGAGCTTAAAGTTACCAGAAGACATCACCTTAAAACTGGAACGCTGCTGAGATGACAAAGCATGAGAGCAGAAGCACAACAAAGACTTAGATGCTGTATAATTTATTTAGGCTCCTGCTTTTGTTGAGTGAAAAATCCAGAAGTTTCTTCCTTCTAAAGGAATTGAAACTCTGCTGAATAAGCAAATCGTGTGCATTGTGGGTAGGTGTTTCAAAGTCCTTCCCTTTTTGCTGTAATGTATCTGCACCGGGCCTGTTTATTATGGAAAACAAACGGGCTACATGCAGACCATGCGCCAGTGCTTCAAAGCACAAGGTCAAAATACTACGGGGAAATTAATGCCTTATCTGTAAACTTAGTAATTGATATTCCTTACTCTTCTGCTGCTACAGTAACCCCACATCTTTTCAGCATTCACAAACAACATAAACATGCAAATCTCATCTTCCTTTCTCTTTTCTCTCCAGAGGAATAATTTTGGATTACCAGTAAACAGAACGCCTTCTTTTGGCCTTGCTGAAACTTTCCCCCCCTCCTTTCAGTATTATCTCTCTCCCTCTCTCTCTCTCTCTCTCCCTCACACACACACGCACGCACGCACGCACACACACACACACACACATGCATGTGTGTGCACATAAAGACTTTACAAAAGCAGAAGCTACAGCACAAACACATAGAAGGAGAGGAAATGAAACTGAGTGCTCACCCAGGGTTTGATGAAACTCACCCGACATCGGGGTCATGGGGGTGGGCGGAAGGCTGTTGATGTTGAGCGCCCCCATCTGGTGGATCTGTGTGGCGGGAAAGGCCACGCTTGGCGTGAGATAACCTCCGTGGGTCGCTGCCATGATGGCTGCCTGCTGCTGCATGAGCTAAAGAAGATGGACATGGAGAGATAGGTGGAGGAGAGGGTGGTTGGAAGGGGTTTGCAAGAGAGAGCATGAGGGGGATGGCAAGATGGGGGACGGGGAGGTGAGGGGAGGACAGATGGTGATGAAAAATAGAGTAAGTTGCAGAAGAGTCAGGAAAAGACGGAGGAAGGGGAGAACGAATGAAACATAGTGAGGGCGATTGTGGAGGGAGGGATGGATGTTGAGGATGATGGATGGATAGTGCATGGAAGTACAGAGAAAGTAGAGCGGAATAAAAGAAAGAGAAGAAAAAAGAAGCCTGTCAACCTATGTTTAGTGAATCTGCCTTTCCTCCCAGCAGGAAGCCTGTCACCAGCTGCAGAAACAATTTAATAGCTGTCTGTTGGGCTCATACAAATCAAGGCATTGACATGTGCACATTATCTCTGTGCTCAGGGGACAGGCAAAGTTTGCAGAGTTACAATGCCTTTTCCTTATTATTGTCAAACTTCACAATACTTTGTTTGGCTGCATTGAAATGCCACAGTCGCCTCCCACTCCTATCAGCTTCCCCCCCTGCTCATTTTTCATTTTTTCTTATCCATTTGTGATGATTACTGCTTGCAGTTTGACATTCATCCCGAGCTTAAAATTTGCTTAGTTGTATAATTTACATGGACACTCGCTGAGGCCATTTTTAAAAAACTCTCTTCCAGAAAATATTGCTGCATATAAAGAGTGCTTGCTGTTAAAAAGCCGCAGACTTCAGTCATTAATGTGGTTTAAAATTACGTTTAGCTAGCAACCCAGATTTAAGTTAGTAATATGGCATGTGTAGTCAGTAAATGTCTTTTTTTCCTCTTGATGGACAATCCCACTAAGAGATGAGATCAGTAGATTTTCATTCATGATGAGTTCCTGTTTAGCCTGACGTGAGACGGAAGAGGCAAAACAATTTTTTTCCATCAAAAGCCCACGGAGTGTTTATTCATATGCATAGGACATGCTCACATGCACCGTTGCCTTGAACTGCACCCCCCCCCCCCCCCAAACACACACACACACACACACACACACACACACACACACACACACACACACACACACACACACACACACACACACACACACACACACACACACACCACATAGAGTGAACGAGACTATTCAAGCTTCCACATTCTGTTTCAATTCTCTTGGTGTAAAAACACACCCAGAACGCCTGATTCAGAAAAAAAAAATCCATCATCGTACAATGGCTTTTGCAGCTTGTGGACCAGTGGAGTTTATCCAGGGAATCAATAATCTTTTGCAGGCTGTGTAGCTGCCCATCAGGCATGCAAACCTGTGTGGTATAGGGATACAAACACGGCAGCACCAACCTTTCCCCCCCTGCATGGCTTGTTTGTGTCAGGGGAGCTGCAGGCCGATGGCCGTAGCCCACAGACTGACTCGCACAGGCAGGAATCAAACTGCTCTGCCACTTGCATCGAGGCTAACAACAAGAATGTGAAACATTGGTGGTCCAGGGATGCTGCTCTGCTTGTATTTGCATGTGGACCAGGCAACGGAAAAAGCCAATTATTTTCCCTGAGTGCCCCTGTCAGGTAACCTGAAAGGGGCTGTCCTGCTGCAGGATGCCCGGCGCAGGCGCCTCATCCATTAGCCACGATCCTCCCAGTCGCTATCTGTTGCTGCCTTTTTGTTATTTGCATAATTTTATCAACTTGACAAATGTGAATCATCCATTCTTTTTCCAAAAAGAGGAATCAGGCCTTAAGGTTGGAAGGGCTGAAGCAGACAGGAGTAGAACAAGAAGTGTAACAAAAGAAGTGGCAAAGAAACAAACTAGGAGGTCTGAAGGGTTCTGGGGCTTCTTGAGGTTACAGTGACTGCTACCCTGTCAGGATGAGAGCAGGGGGAGACCAAAGGATGGAGATTCAGAGATGGTACTCCAGAATAAACACGCTGTCATAACACACCATGTTTTTGTCCTTTCCCTGAGAATTTGAGCAGATTCTAAAACCTAAAATCTGGCTTATATTTCCAACTCCATCCCTAGGTAGGTTTTGTTGGATGAGTAATCCAGTACTTTGGATAAAATATTGGGTCAAATTTCTTGACCAGTTGGGATTATGAACAAGCATTTATGTACATTTAAAAAGGACACATACTGGTTGTTTAAATGAATCCACTGTGGTCTGTAATATAAACAAATGTCTTGTGAGTTTTATTATTATGTTTTTTGTAGTCAAAAATAAGAAAAAGCTCTGGCAATCCTGTTTCAGGAAATATAAGTTAGTTTCAGGAATCGCGGGCATGAAACAAGAGGATATGAAGTATTGCTCGTCGTGTTATGCAAATATCTTGTCTCTGATTGCCTGAAAGCTTTGTAACTCTTCTGCTGTCTCCAGTGGCTCTTTTTTCTTGGGTAAAAATGCAATGTTGATGTTTTATCTCCACAAACAACAAAGGCCTGAACCTGTTCCTCTGTGTTTTGGGATTGCTAATGCTAACAGTTAGCTTCCACTAGATAAAGCCGGGCGTACACTGTGCGACTTTTTCACTTTTTTGAGCCGATTTTCCAGTCGTGCGAGAATCCACGACATCGGGGCGAGTTTTGCGCCGAGCGTCGTGTAGTGTACAGGGGGTTACGAGAGGCGATTAAAACCACGTGACCAGCTGCCGATCAGCAGTTGTGAGGTCGCACGGACTTCTGGCGTGTTTAATATTTCGCTCGTCCCTCGTGAGGGTATCGCACTGTTGAAGCAGCGCTGCGAGTAGCTGCGACCCAAAAAGTATCAGAACCGCTCACGGCGCATGTGCGCGCAATCCTGCATCAACGCCGCTCGCTATTTCCTTAATAACACACGCTGTTCGTTTTTGTTTCTACACGTTTTTTTACTCACAAAGATTGCCAAGAAAGCGTGTTTGTCGTGTTCATGTCAAATTAAACTGATCACAAAACACAGATTTACTTTCTTTATTTCGTTTTCCTCATCCAACCCCCATAAATCCCTGTGTGTCCTCCTGCAGCTCTCCCGAAGGACAACAGGCAAAACAAGACAAAAAAGTCTGACGTGTTGAGTAAAAACTGTTATTTTTAGCATATTTTTAGGGCCGACGTGTTGCTACCAGACGTACAGTGTGAGCAGTCAGGTCGCATGCGAGAACTGGGTCGTGCAGTGTGAGTGCATGACTCGTGAGATCTGCCCTGCGAGGAAGTCGTACAGTTTGAGCTGAAGCTGAGTGCTACGAGTGAAAAAGTCGCACAGTGTACGCCCGGCTTAAGACAAGCTCTGTTTTCTCATGGACGCTAAATCAATAAAAACCTTAAACAGTTGTGAGCAAAGATGGGTGGGTCCATTAATGCAAACTTCCAAAGTGACGTAAATCTGTGACCCAGGAGTGTCCTTGTATATTTTCTTTAAGTGCAGGAAATCGAGGTTGGAGATTTTTTTTTTCACATTTTGCACACATGTGAAACTCATAGTGACCGGTCTTATTTTAGAAAGTACATATGTTAAAGGTTTCTTAGAGAACTGCCTCTTTAATTGAAAATTTAAAGTTTTTGACCTGAGAAGATTTTGCATTTAATATTATTTAATATTGTTTGTGTGAATGCATTTAAACATGTGTACTGTTAGGTTAACAAAATCTATTTAAACATTGTGAGCTTCTTCATAGAGATAAAACATATTTGAAGCCAATCACCACTGGTGTAATTGGAAATTCTAAGTTTTTCTTTTCAACCTAGGATTGGTTTGACATACTTTTAGAAGTTGGTTGTTTAAAAACATAAGGCAATAGGCAGCTTTATTTATATAGCTTATTTCATACACAGAGGCAATTCAATGTGCTTTCCATTGGCAAGAATAGCATGCACATTAAAATCTATGTGACAGCACAATTCAAATACAAATTAATTTCAGATTTAAGACAAAAAAAAAGACGTTAAAAACTGAGCAGTTACAGTGCAGAAAGTGTACAGTCACTAAAATGCTGATGAATCCACAAAGGTTTTCTATTTAGATTTAAAAGTTTCTGGAGTTGTGGCACATTTGAGGTCATGAGGAAGCTGATTCCATGTGTGCAGCATAGCAGCTAAAAGCAGCTTCACCCTGTTTGGTTCTGACCCGAGGTTCTACCAGCTGACTGCTTCCTAAGCATCTCAGAGCCCTGCTGGGCGTAAATACAGGAAAGACATCTGACATGAATGTTGGTTCCATGCCGTCGAGTGATTTGTAAACTAGTAGAAGTACTTTGAAACGGATTCTGTAGTTTACTGATAACCAGCGTAGATATTTAAGAACAGGAGTGATGTGTTCAGTTCTCTTGGTTCTTGTTCAGACTCTAGCAGCAGCATTCTGAATAAGCTGCAGTTGCTTCATGGCTTTTTGGGAAAACTAGTCAAAAGACCATTACAATAGTCCAGCCTGGAGATAAACACACTTTGCTGAGTCATTTTAGCCTGGCAAGCCATATAAATATGTGAATATTTAGTTTGGGCACGGTCCATTAAGTAAGTAAATGCATTTAATTTACATAGCACTTATCACAGACATAGAATCACGAAGCGCTTCACATAGATCAAAACAAAATAAAACATAATGATCTTAAAACAGAAATAGATTAACACCAGAAAAAATAAAATACAACAAATGAAAGATTATTACAAACTTGAGTTAAAAATAAGAAAACGAAAGATTTACGTAAAAGCAGCTTTAAATAAAAGGGTCTTTAGCTGTTTAAAAAAAACATTCACAGAAACTCAGTCGTCGGGAGGGATCTATGGTTGTCTTTCCAACTGTCCCCACATGCTATTGGATAATAACCAACGTGACATACTCACTGCCATACTCCATCAAAGAAGGTGCAATTACACCCTTTTTCTAAATAAACTTAAGTACCTCCATCTGCCCTTGACTCAAAGAATGGCCAAGTCTAAATAGCCCAAAGTTGAATCTGAGTTCATTTCAAAAGACCAGTCACCGGCTCGTCATTTTTGTATTTTCAGTAACATCACGCCTACTCAATGCTGTGATTGCCCAATACAGTGCTATGATTGTGCCGCTATGGAGAGGTGGCCATCTTGATTTGCAGTAACTTCCTACCCACCTGGCTGACAGAGAGCTGTGATGAACCCACCAAACCAATGGATGTTAGTCAACGTGGCAGTCCGCCATTACATCGTGGAAAAACATAAAACAATACATAGTTTTTCTAAATAAACGCGCTGGTATTGGTCAGCCACAATCCTGGCCGGGCTTGTGAAGGTTCCAATGGAGCATGTCTGACCCCAGTTTCACACTGGAAGCATCGTTGGCACGAAATGGCAGCAGAACAGTTTACTCACAAAGTTCAAGCGATCCTTTTCACACCGGGAGAGTTTTGTCCATGGCACGGCTTTCTCGCTGTGCTCTTTGCTGGACTCGCGAGATCACAAAATCTCTCGAGACTTGCGCCATTCTCCTGGCTTGACTCACGAGATCACAAGATCCCTCGAGACTTCACAGGTCATGGCTTGTTTATGCAATCCGCCATTAAACCAAAAAGAAGGCAATACTGTTGTTATTGCTGTTTGACATCATATGATGTTGTTTCTCTCCACTGCCAGGATTAAAGCCATGAAAAACACGCCACTGCACTTGTGAATTGATGCTTGGAGTAAATAAGCTGATGGGTCACATAAGCTACATATATATGAAATAGCATCACTACAGTACTTTTGTTTTGAAAATTACCAGGGATTTTACACTGAAACCGTGTGTGATTTCCTGTCTAGCCCTATGTTAACTGCGGAAATTGACACGTCCCAGAAGTGGATTGTGCTGTGGCGTGCCGCTTCTGGGATGCACCTGAAAATTGCCGCGTCGCGGCTACTTTGAAACACTCCACAGACTATAATGGATGCTATTTGAAGCAGCAACGTTCTGCTGCCTTCCTGATGCTTTCAGTGTGAAACCGGAGTAGAAATGCAAATGATGGTCTAGATTCTAGGCTAGGGTCACTTCCCTGTTGTACAAAAACACTCAGGGTTGCTTTGGACCAACGTTAAACCATCACTGGGTCATAATAGTCTTAATCAGGTTGTTTTGAACCCACCATGTTTTATTATGTAAGTCCTCTTTCATTCCATTGTTGGTCTTGTTACCTCATACAAACCACAGACAAGGATGGAGGAGAAAATATGAAAACAGGAGTAAACACTAACATTTCCAGAATCCCATCAATGTTCTCAATTCACTTCTTTGGTAATACCATCCATAATGCCATCTGTCAGATTGTCATGGATAAAAACTTGCATTCATTGATGCTTTCTTCCAAATTAAAATCCAGCAAATTGGAAACTCAAGCATGTAATTATGTTGGAACGCACTAGTTAATGCAATCTGACTTCAACAAAAAAAAATTAAATAAACTAAGGAGCAGAGAGCAGAGAGCTAGTGTTGATGGAGGAAAACAAAGTTGCTGTATTTTACTTTTCATATGCTTATTTCTTCTCTTTCAGAAATTCAAAGGCATTATATTCAAATGCCATTCCCCTTTCTTTATTTATGCACTACCCAGCAGATTGCATATGTCTGAGCTGGAGAATGAGCAAAACTGAGTCTTCATTCTCACAGACACGAGCTTTTCTTGCTGCCTTTTCTTCATTCTTGGAAGACGGGGAAACGAGTCAGAAAGAGACAAAAGACAAGTGCACGAGATGAAAGGGAGTGAAGAAAGTTGCCCGGGCTCCAGTAGCATTCATTTAGTGTCAGACATCTGCTTTTTTATTGGAACCTGATGGCATTACTCTCCCCTGGTGCTAGCAGGCAATCACCTCTTTATCACATGGCAATTATCTCTCTAGTGCTGCTCTGTGACTTGCTGACTCTTAGCACTGTCACATGTGACCCCTTACCGCCCAACCAGCCAATGACAGAGGGGAAAAGAGGGGGAGAAACGATAAGGGGGTGAGCCAGAAAGGGTAAAACAGGTTGAAAAAACAAGAATGAGAAAGAAAAATGGGTCAACTGAAAGACTGAATGCTCCGGGGTGACATGTGTGCATGGGTGTGTGTGTGGGCAGCTGACAGTACAAAATGATGCCATAAGTTGTTGCCATCCTTTTCCTCACGCGCCTTGTGACACACAGCTCAGTTTGAATGTGGATCTCCGACAGGGGGAGATGTTTCCTAACACGAGTCTACGGCCATCATCCTCCCTCTCTTCCACCCATTCACTGTCACTATTAGCACCAAGTTAAAGCGTTCTCTCTCCGCTTGTTTATCTATCACACACTCAGCCCTGATGCATCTGTGAGGGAGTCATGGTGCCTTTACAATCTGATAGTTCTTACTTTTTCGTCCCTTTTTTCAGTTACTTTAAATGAAGAGACCAAGCGGCACCAAAATGGCTGGCGCCCATTTTCAGGAAGATAAAGTGACTTGAACAGAATCTGATTGGGTACAAATAAGATGTTTTGAAGGGAGGACACAAAAAGGTAATAAAAGCTGGCTTTATTACTTGGATTCAGCGATTCATGCGAGAGCTATTACCGTTCAACACTGGAATGAAACACAGGATCCCGCTCTTTTTCTTTCCTCCGCTTGTGTTTTATGAAATCACCTTTTTTTGCAAACAGGATGTCTCCTGTCAGTGCATGCCAGTGTCTGTCGTTAAAAAAAGGCACATTTCTCATTTTGGCATATGTCGTCAGTGTTGTACCCCTCCAATTTGTGTTGGGAGCCCCCTCCCTCTCCTGGTTTGACTAAAATCCAATTTACTGGCTGTCAGCTCAACTCTATAATCCTATCCACTGCTGTAGAGGAGAGGTAGCTCTTTGAATTTACCATTTACTGTATTCATCGGGTATGGCTATATATACCATCTCCTCACGTCTGTATCCCATACTTGCCCACCTCGTCTTCTCTTGGCCGGTGTATGTGAGGAGTAGGCGAACATGTTGTGTGTCTTTGGAGATAAAGTCATTTTTCTGTCACTGCAGGTTTTTATTTTTTCTTCGCTTTCCGTTTTGTCGGAGTATGCATAGTTTATCTCGCTACAAAAAGAAAAAAAAAACCTCCATAATGTGATTTCTGCACATTCCTGTTGGGTACAAGGCGGATGGAGAATGCACAGCATGCAAATATCAGCACAGAGTTTTGTGCAAAAACAAAAAACAAATGCTCAAGATGAGTGCTCAAACTGAAGTAAAGTAGACATTGCTTTACTTTATACATCGATATCAAACCTGCATTCGGATTCACTAAACACATTTTGAGTGAGATATGATAACACATACCTCACTCAGTGCGTTTACATGCAGCCAGTAACTCTTTTAAAACCCGAATATTCACAATAACCCGGTTCCGCAGGTCCATGTAAACACCGCCAGAAACCCGGATATGCTCATAACCGGCTTTTTAAAAACCCGGTTACTACACCTGGGGTAACCCTTTTCTAACCCGAATGTTTGGTCGTGTAAACGCATATCGGGATATCCCCATCAAAGCGTGTGTTCTGCGCAGGCTCTGTTCGCAAGGAATCTTGGTCTTTTGAGTAGCGAGACGTCTTGTACGCGCCAGAACACCGGAAGTAAACAATAAGTTGGGAGCAACATGGCGAGTCGCGGCACAGCACCACACTTTTGGAGTGACGAGGAAACTAAAGCGCAAACAAACGCGGTCGCTATCTCTTCCGAACTGGGAAACATGTTGTTGTTTTCACGGATACCGGAACAAGAAGAACCGGAAATGACGCATATTGCGTCTGGACGTAGTCCATACGCCCTGACGCTACCCCAACGTCCACATTTACATCGGGTTATGCAAGTTAGGGGTAACTCTTTCTATTTATGCTTGTAAACGGGTTATTCTGATCAACTCAGAAACCTGAATACCGACCTTAACCCGATCATAACCCGGATACTGGCTGCATGTAAACGTACTCACTGATAATCCATTGTTGGCTTTTGTGCACTCATTATTTGATCAAAAGCTAGGTGAGTTTATCTCCAAGGTTGTCTTGCCTCAGAGTTTCTGTAGCAACTTTCTGTGTATTTTGATGAGTTCATTACATTCAGGGAGTTTCTGTGATTCGTAATCCCAACAAGGAGAGTTTCACCTTCGCTAAAATCACTCTTGCTTCGTAATCTTTGTGTCTAGGAACCACATCTGTGCAATTCCTCTTTTAGATTTAATGGCAAGTGATTCAGTCAAATGTTGAAGTATTCCTCATGCCCTTGTTTCTTTTACCAAGAACTCTATTTCCTAGCGTCATTCTGCCCTTTGTCATATTATATGCTCAAGTGAGAGAGCCAAAGGGGGAGGGAGGGGGAAAAAAGAGCACTCACTGCCTAACATGCCAGTGTGTATGCTCTTGTGTGTGTCTCTACGAGCCGACACGGGTCTCTGCCACAGTAAATAAAAGTCATGGCCAACCAGAGTGGAGCACAATGGTCTCCCTGCAGACCGCCGTGGCCTCCACCGCCCCTTAAACATTTGCATTTCTCCACATTTCCTGGGGAAAGAGCTGCATTTCATGAATGGTAATGAAGGTGGGAGTTTTACTGGAGAGTGCACAAGAGATGGCCTCGCAATTACTCTGGGATGGTCAATTTGCACATTTCACAGTGGGTCCCATAGCTGTGATATGAAAATGAAGGAAATGGATAAGCCCCCAAGACCTGGCTAACATCAACAATTAATACTGACATTTAAAAACTGCAGAGATGTAGAACTTTTACATGGACAAGGGAAAGAAACTGAAGAATGTGTCTCTCATCTTTTCTGAAAATGTATTCTCTGCAGATATGCATTATGTGTATTTATGCGGCATGCTGTGACAGAAGCCAAGGTTGTTTTTTTTATCTTGGTGCTGAATGTAAAGCCTTTTCCTAAAGTCATTTTAGTTGCCTTCATAGCCAGGTGTGTGTTTGTGTGTGTGCCTCTCTTCAGGGGCAAGAAGAAATGTTTATGTGGCTTGCGTAAAATTCTGAGTCAATTGTGGCCCCTGAAGCATCTCACAGGTTGGGGCGGTGGTGTGGAGTGGGTGGTACAGAGGGCTGCATAGGGGGTCTGAGCTCATCAAAGTGCTGAGGGTCTGCAGCATGCGTACGGTGCCATGCCCCGAGGGGCTGGGTAGGCTGATGAAGGGGCTGGAGGGCACCAGCTCACTGAATGTGCATGTGTCTGCATTCTGAGAGTGTCATGGAACGGCAGTGCTGATGAAGAGCGGGACAGCTGCTGGGGGGGGGGGGGGGGGGGGGGGGGGATCACAGTTTGACAAGATAGTTTAATATAACTCCTGTAAAGAAAAAAAAGTGAATACAACAGTCTCTATTAGACACATTCCCTTCATGAAAGTGCCTACATGTTGATTTTAAAAGGAAAGAAAAGAAAGACAGAAAGAAACTGTGACTAATGTGGATTTTCCTAAAAAGGTTTAACTGAAAATAACTGTACTTTTCTTGTTTTTCATTAAACCTTCAAGATTACCATGCCGTAGATCAGTGATACCCAACCAGGGGTCCGTGGTCCGTGAGCGCATTACGGGGGTAAACAGGTGATGACAGCATATGCTATGCCCTGATAAAAAAACTAAAACATTGGGCTGGGATGTGTTATGCTTAATGAATACCCAAATATAGTAATATCCTGTAATATATAGTTGATTGATCATAGAAATGATCAATTTACACCAGTTGCAACTGTGCGTGACGTTTGTCAAGCTGAGTCAGTTTGGGACAAGAGGCTGCTGCAGCAGCAGCGTGGATTAAGGAGCGCTTGGAAAGAAGATGGGGTACCGTCGGATTTATGGACCTAATTTGGGTTTCAGGAGCTGATGTTGAACAAAAGACCATCCTGAGTAAATAATTCAGACTCTTCTGTAAAATTGTATCTGCGTCAATAGTTTGTTAGCACTAATTGCATAAATGCTGTTTGTATTTTTAACACATGATGAACACACAGGCTTCCAGACATTTGGACATCTCCTGTGATTAGGTTTGTACATATTTCCCTCCGCAGCTATTTCAACCATTACACTTTTGAGTTTTGTGCAGCTTCACTCTCTGTTTCTCTCTCTTGCTCCGTGCTGCCGGTGCACACCGCAGGTCTGACCTCATATGACCCTAGACCCGCTGATCAAAGCGTTGCTCAACCAGAGGCAGAGAAAAAGAATAAACCTTCAACCTAATGTACTATTGTCGATAAAAAACACAACAAAGCTTCATTTTACCTACATTTATTTGCCACTGATGCAAAACTTAACTTATATGGGTAAATAAAAAACATTAAAAGTGATTAAATGTGTCAGGAATCTGTAAGAAATGTTATTTCTTATTTTTACATTTTTCACTTCAGTTTAAATTACTTATAATTTTGTGTTTTCATCGCATTAGTTGTTTGTTCTACTTTTGGGGTGGCATCAACAGGTTTGACTGAGGGGTACTCGTGGTACGAGAGGGGATCAGGACAGACACAAGTCAAAAAATGTTGGGGAACATTGGTCTAGATGACACATGTATATTTGTATTAATCCAATAGATCTTTATGACTTTAAAAAAATATTTTCAAAAATGTTTCATGCATTTAGAATTTTCCATTTGTAGTACACTGTGAATAACTTTGAATATTCCATTGTATTTTTATGAGTTCAACATTTGAAGCCACACAGACTTTAAATAAATTTTATAAACATGATATTCATGTTCCACACCTTTCTCTAGGGGGAAACTCAAACAGTCCAACACCTGCACTCATCTGCCCACTCATTTCTACGAGTCGCTGCATCAGCTTTCTGACTGGTTTCGTATGTTAATTTCAAATATTGTCAAACATCAGTGCCCACCCACATCCCCTCATTCACACTTTACGTTGGCATGAACTACATCCACTAACGAGCCAGGAAAAGTTCAGAGTTAACTTTCTGCCCTGGCTCACACTTCTCCTCTGCATTTGACTTCACACACAGTTCCCATGAAATCTTCTCCCAGCTGCCCTCTAGCAGTCCTTTGACTCTATTCCCATAGAAGGTAACATCATAGATGTAAGGTTCTGGGATTTCTTTGTTCTTTTCTGTGTGTGAATGGGTGAATGACTGATTGTGTTGTAAAGCGCCTTGGGGGGTTCCAGGACTCTAGAAGGCGCTATATCAAATACAGGCCATTTACCATTTTTTCCTGCCTGGTCCCTCGTGCCAGTAGGATGTACAATAAACTGCACAACACTAACTCCGTGGTTTATCATTGGACTGTCCCACTGGTTTTGTTTTGGATAGACATCCACGAGCTCTTTGACAAGATACTGGAATGAACAGCCACACAGACTTGCCCAACCAGTCTACATGTGTTTTGTGGATTTGGAGAAGGAGTTTGACCGCGTCCCTCAGGGGGCCCTGTGGGAGCTACTATGGGGGTATGGGGTACCAGGCCCTCTGATAAGGGCTGTTAGGTCCCTGCACAACTGTCAGAGCTTGGTCCACATTGCCGGCAGTAAGTCGGGCTCGTTCCCAGTGAAAGTTGGACTCCACCAAGGCTGCCCTTTGTCACCGATTCTGTTCATAACCTTTATGGACAGGATTTCTAGACGCAGCCAAGGTGTGGAGGGCATCCGTTTTGGTGGCCTGAGGATCAGGTCTCTGCTTTTTGCAGATGATGTGGTCCTGTTGGCTTCATCAGAACGTGATCTTCAGCTTTCGCTGGAGCAGTTCGCAGCCAAGTGTGAAGCAGCTGGGATGAGAATCAGCTTCTCTAAATCTGAGACCATGGTCTTGATTCGGAAAAGGGTAGAATGCCTTCTCCGGGTCAGGGATGAGGTCCTGCTCCAAGTGGAGGAGTTTAAGTATCTCGGGGTCTTGTTCACGAGTGAGGGAAAACTGGAGCGTGAGATCGATAGGCGGATTGATGCTGCATCTGTCGTGATGCGGGCGTTGTACCGGTCTGTCATGGTAAAGAGAGAGCTGAGTCAGAAGGCAAAGCGCTCGATTTACCGTCGATATACGTTCCTACCCTCACCTATGGTCATGAGCTTTGGGTAGTGATCGAAAGAACGAGATCACGGATACAAGCGGCCAAAATGAGTTTTCTCCAAAGAGTGGCTGGGATAGGGTGAGAAGCTCAGTCATCCGGGAGGGGCTCGGAGTAGACCCGCTGCTCCTCCACATCGAAAGGAGCCAGTTGAGGTGGCTCGGGCATCTGGTCAGGATGCCTCCTGGATGCCTCCCTGGTGAGGTTTTCCGGGCACGTCCAACCGGGAGGAGGCCTACCTGGTGAGGTTTTCCGGGCACGTCCAACCGGGAGGAGGCCTAAAGGTAGACCCAGGACACGTTGGAGGGACTATGTCCCTCACCTGGCCAGGGAACGCCCTGGGATTCCCCCGGAGGAGCTGGCCCAAGTGGCTGGGGAGAGGGAAGTCTGGGCCTCTCGACTTAGGCTACTTCCCCTGCGACCCGACTCCGGATAAGCGGATGAAAATGGATGGATGGATGGAATGAACAGGAAATGAATGCAGAGGATGGACAGAAGACATAAATCTGATTGTTTCTTCTCACGCTCCTCTTATACCAGTTTACTCAAGGTCTGACTGTAACAACTTTCTAGCATTCTTTGAGAATAAAATCAGAAATATCAAGGCAAGTTTTTCACCCCCCTCCCCCCCTCCCCCATCCAACCCCCTCCCTCTCATTCATGGTCTGTCTTTACTCCTGTAGATTTCCAGGACGTTTGCCTCTTTCAGAAACACATGAAACCAACCTCATGCCCTGCTGATTTCATTCCTACTACCTTCTTAATCAGGATTTTTGACCAAATTGGCCCATGCATTGTAGATTGAATTAATTTATCTCTGCAGTCTGGCTCTGTACCATCTGTTTTCAAACATGCAGTTATTGAACCTATCCTTAAAAAACAAGTTTGGATTCATCTCAGCCTAAAAATTACAGACCCATTTCTAAATTACCCTTTATCTCTAAAATATTGGAAAAGGTTGTGGCAGATCAACTGATTACTTTTATGGAACTACACAACAGTTCTGATAAAATCCAGTCAGGTTTTCGTAAAAATCATTCAACAGAAACAGCTTTGCTTAAAGTTTCCAGTGACATCACGGCTACAGACAACGGGGAGTTCACAGTGTTAGTATTGTTAGATCTTTCTGCAGCTTTTGACACTGTTGATCACAGCACCTTAATTAACAGACTTGGTGACTCAGTGGGGATCTCTGGAACCGTTCTAGACTGGTTTAGATTGTACCTTTCTAACAGAAGTTACAGTGGCTGTATGAACCAAATCATGTCAGATTCTACTGATCTGTTCTGTGGGGTACCCCAAGGCTCAGTTTTGGGTCCACTGTTGTTTCTGCTGTACATACACCCTCTTGGACGGATAATTGATTCTTTTCATAATGTCTCTTATCACCTATATGCAGATGATATTCAGCTGTACTGCTCCTTTAAGGATTCTGAGTTCTATAAACTGTCTGAATTACTAGAGTGTCTATCAGCTATCCCCAGCTGGCTAGAAGATAACTTCCTTCAGTTAAACTCTGAATAGACTGAATGTCTGATCATTGCCCCTGAGAGCATGGTTCCCCTGATTAGTCTAAAACTTGGTTATTTATCCTCTGCCATCAAGACAGACTTAAGAAATTTGGGTGTTATTTTTGACCAATCAATGTCTCTTGAAGGTCACTCCAAAACGTTGGTCCAAAACTGTTTTTATCATTTAAGAAATATCTCCAAACTGAGAAGGTTGGTGTCAAACATGAAAATGAAATGGTTATCCATTCCTTTGTCTCCTCCCGTCTAGATTACTGTAACACACTTTTCACATGTTTTAACAAAAACGCCCTTGACCGCCATCAGTTGGTCCAGAACTCTGCAGCGAGGCTCCTAACTGGAGCAAACAGAGGAGCACACATCACTCCTATTCTGATGTCTCTCCACTGGTTACCCGTTAACTTTAGAGTCTTTTTAGACTTCTGATTATAACTTTTGCTGCTCTACATGGTCAAGCTCCTCCCTATATTACTGAAATGTTAAAGCCTTATGCTCCAACCAGAGCCCTCAGGTCCACACACCAGAACCTTCTAGAAGTTCAAAAGTCGAGGTGATCGCTCCATCCAGATTGTTGTACCCTGACTCTGGAATGATCTTCCTTTATCCTTATGCAGCGTTGAAAGTCTGGACACTTTTTAAAAAAACAGCTAAAGACCCTTTTATTTAAAGCTGCTTTTACCTAAACCTTTTATTTTCTTATTTTTACTGAAATTTTTAATCTTTCATCTGTTTATGAAATTTTATAATTTCATGACTATTTTTTCAGATCTGATTCTGTTTTGAGAGCATTTTGATTTTATGATGTTAATCTATTTATTATTTTATGACTTTGTTTTATTTTGTTTTGATCTATGTGAAGCACTTTGTGATTCTATGTCTGTGATGAGTGATATATAAATAAAGTTTACTTACTTACTACTTACTTCATCTGTATATGTTTTTGTATTTTAATGTTTAGCATGTAAGAGCTTTTATAGTCAAGGCAAACAACTGAACCTTCTTTTATCTTTTGCTGGATTGAAACTGTTGTGATAGAATTAAATAATGCAAAGCTATATAAAAGTTTGCACTTGGGCTGTAGCTATCGATTATTTTAAGATTTGAATATTCCGTTGAATCCTCTGTCCACCTGTCTATCTGAAACGAGATAAACTGCTCAATAACATGTAATAAATTGGTGTTGTCTAGTTACGTCTTTCCCTTCTGATAATATAGTCATCAATTATGTTGCGGAAAAAAGTCTGACCAACGTTTCACTAACATTTTAGGTTTGAATTATTATCACTCATCTTAGTCAAAATAACATATATAAATATATCTATATGATCAGTATAATTCCATTATTTCATTAATATGCTCAGTAGTAAGCAACTGGAAATGTGAATAGCATTTTATTTCTACTGGTAACAATGTAATGGTGGCATATATATTTTATGGTGTAGGGTTGGAAACATAATACAGTCTAATGTATTCAAAGCTAGAAGTGTATGTGAAATATATGTTCCAACGGCTTGCCAAAGCCCTGCTGCGGTGTGTGTGAACATGCTGAAGCCAAACAGCAGTGTCAGGTACCTCAGCTCCGTCCCAGCAGACCAGACCGGCAACCGTGATGCTGCAAGCGTGATATTCTGGCCACAGGGGGCGATAGGGGCTGGCTGGCCTTTCATTGACCCTGTATTAATTTATTTGAGCACATACTGGCTCAAGAAAATGATTTAAAAATATGGAAAAGTTACAAATTGTCGCTTTAAAGTAACAATAGTAGTTTATTTTTTATATCTCAGTAATGGTTGACCAGTTTTATGTTTGACACCACTCTGCAATCCTCTGCTTATCAAAAAAACTATCTGCTTGACAGTTTTGTGAGACGGGTGTCCTAGAGGGAGCTCTTTACCTGCTTTATGACTGTTAGCTGTAAAGCTAGCAGCTAGCATTTTAAGTTTGCCGATTGCCAAAAAAAGCACAAGAAGAAGAAAAATAATAATTTTGCTTGTTTTGTTGGCAACAAGGCAGAGCCTGGAAGTAAAAGCAATAGAGTTACGTCTTTGGGGGCGAAGTAAAGAGCTAAAACCAGAGTGAACATAATCTCAGCCTACGGTAACTTGAGGGAGCTAAAGGAGGCTACAAAATCACAGACTGATGGTGACCTGGCTTTGTTGATACTGGACTTGTATTTTTTCTGTGGATTTACATTGTGGTTTATTTTAGTATTAGTTGACTCATGTCAGTGTTAGCCCTAGCTACAGCAGCCTGCAGCACAACTCATGGTGTGATTTGCGTTTATTTTCAGCATTGGTAATAATGTGAGATTTTCAAAAGCACATATAAAAATAGGTTGAAAAAAACACTACAAAAACATAAGCAGTAAAGTCAGCTTCTCCCCTGATTCAAAGGTTTTGTTGCTGTTCTGGTCAAACAGCATGAAGCGAGCTTCTCCTGCTGCAATTTCTGTGGTTTAACATGCTCTGGTACGGATGAAGGAAACCAATCAAGCTTTGAGGGAACCATCATGCTGTGAAACACAATGATGCTGTAAAAACCCGCTGTATCACACTATAATGCAGCCATTATTGCTCACAGATCCCGATGATTTTATTGTGTGAAAGGGACAGTGTCAACATCTGCTAGCTTTTATAGCAGCGTCTTAATGCATATAATAAACATGTCCAGTAAAACTCTGCCTGCGTAGGTCTTGTATGCCTTTGCCAACTCACCGCATGTGCGTAAGAGCTGTAGGTGCTGAAGGGGAGGGCGATGGCTGGATTAAAGATGCCAAACTGCCCCACCATCTGCTGCATGCGTCTGATAGTGCGCTCCTTATCTGTGTCGGCAAACTTGACCACCAAGCTCGAAGAGGCCCCCTGATGGAAGAGAAATGAGAAGAAAAATATGTATTCAAGTGGTTAGATAGTTTGTTTTTGCTTACTGACAATGCCCAGAAGACTGTCAGATATTTGTGTGATAATTATGTTTTAGCACATTTTTTGAGACAAAAGCTTTAAAAAGTCAAATCACAAAAAGATAGTAGATATATTGGTTATTATTTCTGATATCTTAGGTATGCTTATTAGTAGTGACAGCAGCTTGTGAGCTGCTTTAAATCTTTTCCTTTGATGGAATCTGCTGCAGCACCGTCGCACGTTATTATTGTAGAGGATGCTTTACTTTTGTCTCTCACACACGGAAGCAGTTTACAGGGAGAGTTTTCTGTTTATTGGATGAAGCTGCTTAGATAGAAAGGAAAAGTTTTCATTCCACCATTTCCTCTAGTTTACTACTTAAAATAAAATAATCAACAAAGCAGAAAAAGTTTAGTTGTATGGCCTTGTTTTTAAAGCCCCCCTCCTCCATAGTGTGCCTCTAGCTATGCATTCATTAGCAGTCTTCATCCTTCATTAGGAATGTTCAAATGATTGAATGTTACCGTTGACCTTTCGTAAGCTCCGCCTATTTCCTGCCCTCTGCGCCCCGAATCAGCCGATTGATCCACATAAAAGGCCATAATATTACTCTGTTCTGACAGTTTAGAAAGGTTGTGTGTCAAACGTGATAAGAAGTCCCATGAAATTGATGCAGGTCTGTCAATACCAGCAGTGACTGGTTATACGGTGGGATTAGAGGGTTAGAGAGCGAGGGGAGAGTAGAGAGAGAGAGAGAGAGAGAGAGAGGCGGAGATTTGGGCGTTGGACCACAAATACATTGTTTAAATCATATCCTTAATGAAAGATATTATTATCACACGATTCATTAGAGTTTTTAATTTCACTGTTAGTGCTTCCTGCTTCAATGAGATCTCCTGTTAATAAAGACATCTGGAGACAGCAAAAGATACTCAGAGACAGGCACTGGACCTTTCGACTGCAGCTTATAGATTTTATGCTTCTCTTTTCCCTTTTCTACCCACTTTGCCACTTTGTTCAATATCCCCCCCCCCCCCCCCCCCCTCCTCCTCTGGGCTCGCTCGGTCGAATCACAGACTTGAAAGACCTTAGGTGAAGGACCAGTTGGTTAGTTGGCTCTCTGTCTAAATGACTGATTGTCCAGTTAGTTGTAAGATTTACTGACTGGCATGCTCTCTAGTATAAACTTCATTTTATAATGAAGCCAGGTGACACAATGATGCAATCTCTTGTTTTTATACTTTGGTGCAGATGTTAGATCTGCTAGGTCCAACTGGTGCATCACTGGCATTCTTATATGGTATAAATTAGGAAGACGGGCTGTTTAGGACTAGAGGGAAAATGAGATGTACAGGAATATTTAAAATATTTTAACTTTCACATAAAGAAAAGCTTTTAACTTCGTGGATTTGCGAGCATTTCTAATCTTAGAGATGAGTAATTTAAAGAGATTAGGTTGAAGTCTAAGGTTTACTGTGAATTGACCCATCTGGTTGTTTAACAGCATTGTGTCATTCAACACTGTTGCTCCGTGTAAAGATTTTCCAAGAGGAGCTTTGCAGACAGAGGCATCCCACCGGCTCTCCTCGGGATGCATGGATCTTACGGGGGCTTGCTGGCTGAGCATCCGTTGGCCTATTTGTTTATCGCCAAGGTTTTCCCATTTATGGCCATCAGAATATCAGCGAGCAGCATCTCCATGGCTATAAAGGAGAGGAGGATGAAGTGTGAAGTGAAAGTCTCATTAAAATTTTAAGCTGCCAAGAGTGAGCAGAATCCCCCTGCCGGGCGGCTCCCACCTGCCTTGAGAGCCACTGAAGGAAGGTGAGCTAAACAGGGAGAATAAAAAGGCACTACAGAGATTTTGAACCGAAAGGAAAGTCGGTCTCTTTATGGCCTCGTCTAATTGCCAATATTACGAAGATTTTTTGGTAAGGGTCCAAGTTACATTTGTGCTGAAATACGAGAGATGGCACCCTGGTGGTGGGTAAACAGAATATTTCTGTTATGATGACTCTGAAGATGCAAACCAATCACCTTTTAAACATAAACATACAAACCTGACGTGAAAAACGGATGTTTTAGTGAAATCTCTTAAAGTAATTTCAACGTCTTCAATATTTTTGATTGGTATTGAGCAGTGCTTAACCCTTTGATGCATAATGGTCACTACAGTGAACAGGTACTCAAAATTGTTATTTATTTGTTTTTGCTATTAGGCACAGCTGTTAGACTTTATTGCATTTGAGCACCTCCATTTGGACTTCAACAAGCAAAGCCAACATATCTCATGCTCAGAATGCATGCTGTCCACTGAGGTGGACATGTAATAAATTATTTGTAAATTATAAAATTTTACAAAAAATATTTGTTGAAATTTGTTTCATTCACACCTAAAGATGAATGAAAAAAATTGTTTAAAAAATCATGGTTGAAGATATCATAATTCATGCATCAGAGGGTTAATTTGACCCGAAACTCGCCGGATCAGGATCCAGGAACTGTGTCATTTTGAAGGGACGCGTTCCGGTAACTGTCTTCTAGGATCCGCTAGCTTGCGCTGCTATGATTACAATAGTTAATCAAGGGAGCTGTGTTGGTCAGGGACTAATGGTGAGAGGTGTATCTGTCTATTCTCAATCTGTATTTGTTGAATTTTAGTGTGAAATTCAACTAGACTTGTTCATTGTCTTTGCTCAACCCATTAGTGATTCAATTACTTATTTTAAGGAACTCCACAACCTGCTTCAGTCTGCGACTGCTGCGCAGGAGAGGGGGAGGGGGCTGTCTGAAACGGGAACAGAAAAGATGCCAAAATGACCGGTGTCAAGAGAACTTTACATAAACTTTGAAAACATGGGCGAAATGATTAGTTATTTGTCAAAAAATGCATTCATCATGCCATCTGACATCGCTGTTTGCGTTCTGGCAATCTTTCATTTACAAATTAAGCACTGGTATTGAGAATCTGCTTTGTAACATGTTTTCTATCACCCACCCTGCAAAGGCATCAAACAGGAAATGATGTTTCTGCCTGTGTCTCTGTGTCGGATTGCTGTAAAGACACAGACTCTAGTCAGTGACTCGATGCAATCTGCCGGATTCCTTAAATAGGAAACTTTTTACTGATTGGCTTAATGAACTAAACTGTATTGGAATGCTCACCGTGTGATTTGGCGTTATATAAATAAACTTGAATTGTCTGCATGTTTGTTTGTCAAACCAATTGTTGAATATAACAGATGCTCAAGATTTCATATGAGGTGGCATCTAACTTTTATTTTCAAAATGTAATTTTCTATGACTTTCTTTACAAAACTGTTATTTTTTGCTTTATTTTGGGTCATCCTTTTGCAGATATACAAATAACTACTAGGTAAAGTAATAACTACTTTCATACCAACGACAAGCTCATCTTCAAGCGTTTCTTGACAAGCTCATTAAAAACCTGCGGCAGAAAATCAATTTAAACTTTTACATTTACACCACCATGCTTCGCGGCTGTGATGCTGACTTTAATTTGCAACAAACATCGTGTGTTACTGTGGTTCAAACGACTTGTCCAATCAGATTAATTAGAGCATAGTTTTCTGAAAGACTGTGCAAAATTTAAAAAGTGTCTAATTCATGCATACAAAGAGTGATTATGATGTCCCCAACAATGCACACACACAGGGACGAAATTTTGATTTCAGAAGTGGGGGGGACACAGCAGGCTTGTGCGGATTTGGGGTGGGGGGTGTTATGTAAAGACCCCTTGACACGTCACGTGCCCATCTCAATAATTTTTCCATCCTCATATATATATATATATATATATATATATATATATATATATATATATATATATATATATATATATATATATATATATATATATATATATATATATATCAAAGTTAAAAAATGTACAACTCTATTATTATTTTTATTTATTATCATTATTGAAGTGCAGTTTTGGCTGTTGACAATGGATAGGCCATTGTATTTATTGTTTTGGGTCTTTTTTATTGTTTTTGGTGCAACATTTTCTAACAGGGAGTGAGATTCCTTTTGTATTCAAGTTTTGTTTGTTATTTTTATTCATTTAGAAGTTCTGGTTCTGGACATTTCAATGTTAAATGAAGGTTTATTTGTTGCATTTTAAAGGGTGTACTTGCATTATTATGATATATTAACATTATATTAGTGGTTATTTTGGTCTAGATAATGTTGACAATGATATCGTTTATCATCAACAATTTGTTGGACAAAATATCGTCCAGCAAAATGTGTTACTTTCCCAGGCCTAGTCAAAAGTATAAAAATTATTTATACATAAACGGTCCCTCCTGAGATCTGGCCGTTTGTTCATTTGCTGTGTTAGAGGACATGCTGAACTAATGTTTTACACATGATCATCACCCTAACATTTGAGTGTATAAAAACATATTAAATATGTTTTTCCCTTAAAAGTGTTTAAACAGTTGTTGCATTTCAACACACAAAAAATAAATGGAAAAAATAAGATAAATCTAATGAAAAGTGTACATCTTTGACATTAAGCTTAAAAAAATCTGTTGACGATGATGATACTGTTCATTTTTCAGAGCTTTTTAATGTGAACATATACATTGCAATAGATAAGTTTACAATAAAGTTAAATGATAAAAGTTTTGAAGTTACACTTCTACTACTACTAGTAATAATAATTATGATGATAATAGTAATAATAATAAAACAATAATTATAATAATACGAATAAATTGTGTCTGAGGAGTCAGTTATGTGGAGGAGATGAGTTTGTAAAAGTTAGTTTTGAGTTTGTTTGTGAAGGAGGAGGTGAGTCTGAGCTTAATGCAGGGGTGTCACATGTTCCAACTTACGTTTTGACTTTGAAAGAAGTCTCTTATATCCACTTTTCGTTTTCTTGACATGCTGCCTCCTGACTGTGCCTAACTACCAAAGACTCACAAATGAACAGTTGTTCAAATGTTATGTAATGGAAGCTGAGCTGAGCTCTGATAGTACACAGCGTCTAGTTGACGATGTGACTCAGTACCGGTGTTCCCTAGCGGCTCCAAACTAGCAAAACAACGTGAGCACGTTCTGACAGTTTACAACTTGAGTGACAGCAGCAACAGCCAATAATACGTTAGCAAGTATCAGCAGAGCCAATAGATTAGCTTTTGGGCGGGTCTAATAGTAAACCGGTTTCCGTTTTGGTCCTAGTGCTCAACCAAATCCATTTAATGGAGCGTAACATTGTTTTTGGACGGAAAAAAGTGCAGGGGACCAAAACTGCCTTTTGAAAAAGTGTGGGGGGGGGGGGGACATGTCCCACCCGTCCCCCCCCCCCAAAATTACGTCCCAGCACACACATCTTTAGGAAATGCTTTTATCAAAAGTCACAACCTCCCTGGAAAAAGTCTCCTACAGATTAGTTTTATTTAAACTGCAGATTTTTGTGGGAATGTTGACTAAAATGAAGAAAATGTCTGTGGTACCCATTTCTCATTGCAAGGATCTCTTTACAAGTTTATCATTTTTAGCTTAAAGCAAAGACAATAATCTACGGAATATTGCTAACCACTTAAATCCAACGTGGTGTGTGATTTTAACATGACTGCATTTGCTTCTACTTTGTTACCTCAAAGTTTTAAAGGAGCAGCTGCATCTCCTGTTGTTTGTCTGAAGAGGCAGGAGGTCTCATCACAATTAAAATAATCAAAAGTCACAGAAATTTCAACTGATTTTCAAGTTGTTTTTGATTTGTTCAAATGTCAGCTTCGTACATGAAAGTGTGTGTGCTTAATGGTAAAAGACTATAGGTTTTCATGTAATTATTTAAGTTACCTTACACTTTTCCTGTCTTTGTTCTTTTACCGCTTCATTACTTTTTTCTGTTGCATGTTTTATGGAGGACATGTAGCATTTTTTTCTTAAGTTATGTAGTCTATAAAAACATTTAGTTAAGTTCTTAACCAAATCCCTCTCACATGAAGCAGTTTCCACAGGTTAATTCTTGGAAGTTTCAGTACCCTCCAGAATGAGCTGTTTCAGGGCTCTGTCACTTTAAAATAACAAGATGGAGCTGGCCACACCCACCCAGTCCCTTCTCAGGTTGCTATTAGCTGAGAAGTTCTGATACATGTGAGGGGCTTGGAGTAGAGCCGCTGCTCCTCCAGCAGCAGCTTCCTCTGACACGTCAGATATAGTTCTGTGCTAATTTCCTTGTTTGTGACATCACAAACTGGAACATTTTGAAACAGCATGTTTTAAGTACAGAATTCCTAAAACTTAACACTGACAGAAAACATATGGATGTGTTTTTTCGTGTTTGGAGTGTTTATAGAGATGGTAGAGACCCACATGGGAGCTTAAAAAGAAGGCAGAAGGTGAGTTTTGTTAGCATGTCCCCTTTAAGATACACAGACATATACAGCAGTCTAATCTCATTTTCTGACTTAGACCAGCATGTGCAGCATGTCATTATATATTGTGATCATTTAAATTGATAAAACATTAAAAATGTAATTAAAAATACCTTAGTAACAAATTTAGTCTCTAATAATGCACTGAGGTATGCTTTCTGTCTGAAGTAATTCAGAAAATTCTTCAGCAAGGGAATCACATGTGCTTGTGTTTTCTAACCTCCCTTTTTCTTCTCTTCTCTCACAATCACGCAGCTCTTTCTTCTGAACAGGCCTCACCTGATTTGTTTTCCTTTATTGTGAGCTTATCCTTCTATCATCCTGCCTGTGTTTCTATCTTGGCGCCTGTGTCAGCTGAAACAGCCTCAAACTCAGCTGACGTGCGTATGAAGTGGAAAAAAAGTCAGCACGGCTCCATGGACCTGACCCAAACACCCCCCTCCGCCTCCTCCCTCCTGCTTCTGTGTAATTCTGTCGTGAGACCTGGTGTCTCATTTATCAAACATTGCGTAGAATCCTTACTAAAACCGTACTTAAGCTCAGCAAAAAAAATTTACTTATGCCAAGTAGGTTTGTGATCTACAGTATCAAACATGGAGTATGCACAGCTGCACGCAATCTCCGCTTCATAAATCAGAGACTAACAAGAAAGGTTCTCAGCTGCATTTTAGTCACATTCCGCTCTCACCACGCCCACTTACTGCCATAAATAGTCAAAGCAAAGTGCCTTGTGGACCTCATGCATATACATAAGCCGGCTGTTGCAGCATTTCGATCACGACCACAAATCAAGGAAGCACTACATCACAAGCAGAAGTTGAGGTACTTGTGGGTGAGGTGGAGAAATGAAAGGAAGTGCTTTTGCAAAACAAATAAGAGAAAATCCACGGAGTGGCACAGCGTTGCTGAAGCCGTCAATGCTGAGTTCTTCAGAGAGATCTGTGGCGGATATAAAAAAAATGGTTCAATCAGGATTTGATCCCCAGACTCCCAGGTGACAGTCATGCATGCTAAAAAGTCACCCAAACAGAGATCTCCCTTGTCCAAGTAGCCAGGGTGCATAGTCAATGGGGTTACAGTGACAGGACACACACTGTCACAGACGCATGACATTCGGTCTCAATCTGTCCCCCTGCTGATATTCTGCATTCCGTATTCTGTGCTTCAGGCTGTGTGTGTACGTGTGAGGTGTCTTGTTCTGTGTTAAAATGAAGCAGTACAAGTGATAACGCTGCAAGATTTCAAAATTTTATCCTTCTCAGCAGCAGCACTGCAGGTGCTCTCCATGTCCAAAATGTACATAAGCCGGGTTCTTAGTCAACTTAAAGTTGCGCACATTTTTCCGCCACGTTTTCTTTCATAAATCCCAAAAAATTTGTGTGGAAAGTTGCGTACGCAGTTTTCCGACCCCGTTTTGTGCGTAAGCAAGCTTGATAAACAAGGCCCTTGGTTCTTACATGGTCGTGCTGATTCCTAGAAATTTGCTCTACAGCTCCAGTGTTTAAATGTTTAATTGAGCCACTCACATCCTGAACTGAGACTGAGTTCATGTGATTTCTTAAGATGGCCAAATGGTTTGAAATTGAGATGGTTAGAGCAGGGCGTAAGTTCAACAAAAATGTGATATTATTTTTATTATGCGCTGCAGTTTAAAAATTATTATTATTATGAAGCTATGGAGAGGAATTCACAAAAGTTTTGCACTCACCAGCACATGCATGGATCTTCATGCATGGACACACGCTCCTTATTTCTGCTGATTTCCTTGAGTCTTTCCAATACAGGCACACAAAGAGCACACATGAAACAGCCACTTCCCTCTAAATCAACACAAACATATTCTCCTCAAGTCCTCAGATCAGGAAAAAAGATCAGTCAGGCAGTCTTTGACCCTGGCCCATCTTAGTATGCGTATGTGCTGACGAATGTCCCAGTCTCCGAGTGTTTTAGTTTGTACATGTTTATGCATGCACACACACAGATGGGTGTGTCTGTTGCACAGCCATGAAGTCTTAGAAGTTCTTGCCTTGCGAGAATGGCAGTAGATCTATAAAACTACCATGTTTGGCTGCCATGTTAGCATAAGAAGCACTCACACTTTGGTGTTTATGATTTTAGCTTGATTTATTGTTAGAATCTAGCCATTGCCCTGGTATGGCACCAAATACAGAGAACACACACACACACATGCACGCACGCAGGCACACACACACACACACACACACACACACACACACACACACACACACACACTTGCTGGATCAGATTGTCTTATCGTCTCAGGAGGTTGGAAATTAGGCGAATACTCTGTAATCTGTCTATATGAAGGACCATTTAGATTTCAGCGATATTTATTTGCTTTTTGGCTAAACTTAAAATTGTGGTCGACTAAAATCTATCAACTCTCGCCCATTATCCAGGGGCAGAAAATGTATGACTTGCTGTGTGTACAGGTGCTTGTATGTGCAAACTATCTCAAGAAGCACTTAAATGAAACTCAACACTTTAAGGTAGGTATGCCCAATCCTGACCCCAGTCAGGCCAGAGTGTTTTACTTGTTTCCCTGATTCAACACACCTGTTCATCAACTCATGAAGCTCCGTAGAAGCCGGTTAATCACCACATATTGAAATCAGGAATGTTGGAGCAGAGAAACAACTAAAACATGCTGGATAGTGGCCCTCCACGCACAAAATTGCCCAACCTTGCTTTAGCTTTGATAGCTGCCACATTAGCAAACACTAATTAGATCATAACTCCATCAAATTTACAGATACTGAGTTCAAACTTTCTGTGGATGTATCTGAGAGCCATCACAACTCACTTTTAGCGCATCGACAGATTGAAAGGAAATTTAGGTTGAAATTTAAATCTTTGATAAAAGATAGATCAATTCTGGATCACATGCATACGTATTCAACTTAGAAAACATCAAAACATCGAGATATTGCGCTATGTCATGATATGACACTGAATTGATGTTTAAAAGCAGTGTATTGATTTTTTACTGAGAATGTACATGCACACATGTATTCCTATTTTGTGGTGCAATTCAAACTCCAACAGCACTTTTCACAGCCTTCATTCAGACGGAACACTGGATGTGTCTTGTTTCTAAATTAAGTCTTGAAATTGCAAAAATCATCTGACTTTTGTATCACACTATTTTTAGAATATTCTCCCCTGTGTTGTGATATACATCATATCCCCAGATTCTTGCCCACACACACCCCATTTTATGACTGTCTTGAACTTTTTAATTCATGACATCTAATTGACTTCAGATAAGTCACAAACATTACTCACACTTGGTGAATTGAACAGATATTGAGCTAAATTTTGCCATCAGTAGCTGAGAGCATATTCACAGCACATACTCTGAGTGCTAACAGATTACACAAGATCTTGCAAAATTGAGTGAGAGTGAACACCCAAGACTTAACAGAAACAACCAAACCTCCATCATTTCTTAACTTAAAAATGATGCTCATTTAAAACTCTGGTTTGAGAGGCAGCATGCGCTCCTTTAAATGATGCTATGCTTTTAATTTGAAATATTTTGCTTGCACATACATTTTTTGTGCTGCTGTGACTCAGCAGCCACCCACAGAGCCACACTGAACACGCAGGATGTTTGGTCCATGGCTTTTCCCGGGACCTCTGCTACAACGATGGGCTTTTTGCTCTGAATAGCACCATCCTGTTGAGGCCTAATAGTCCACCGGTGGTCCGTTAATCTCAGCAAGGCAGGCGCACCATGCCCTCTCCTCCCGCATCCACAGGATATGAGATGCTGATCAGATTTCTATAATCAATTTAGCGGAGCAGGAGGTATAAATCCTGTCCATTCACTCATTCTCCGTCTGCTTCTCTCTCTCTCTCTCTCTCTCTCTCTCTCTCTCTCTCTCTCTCTCTCTCTCTCTCTCAACTCCCCCCCCTCCCTTCAGCACCCTGCTTATAGTTAGATGAATAATTCAGCAGCCAATGTGGTGAAAGGTGGAGTAAACAAGTCTATTCCCTAATATCCCAAGAGGCTGCCAAAGAGAGACAAGGGAGGGCAGAGAGCGAGCAGAGATAGGGGGGGGAACGCAACACAGAAGGAGGATATCTACGGAGAACGGACATTTAGAGGCTTTCCTCCTGACCTGCAGTCATTTGCACTTAGATTGAGTCAAAAGTTGCACCAAGATGGCACAGCTGGCTTCTGGTGGTTCTCTGTACTCTCCTCTCTTGTGCTACGCACTGGCAACCATTAATAATGAAATCATGCAGTGAAACACAACACCTGTGACATGGGGCTGAATAAGTTCAGTGTCTTTGCCTCTCTGAGACGAAACAAAACCACGATAAAAGGAAAGCATGCTGTACTTCGGGCCAGCGCAGAACACACAAAGCGACTCGGCGTCCTCTTTCTAAATGTCACACGGTAACTCCATCCTGGTTTGGAGAGCAGTGTAACGAGCGTTTATTTTGACACCATCAGGTAAACGGGGACTGTGCCTAAACACGAGCCACATACAAATGAGAGCTACAGCTTTTTGTGCTCGCAGAACATCAAATGCGGAGAGAATTCAGAGGACACAGCGTGCTTACATAACCAGCAAATGCAATCTCAGAGTGGATTTATATTCACCGATTATGTGAGCAGAACTGCTGATTGATGACTCATCCAAAATTCAATTATCGTTCTAAACAGTTTTATCTAGGAATTAAATGAGGATTTTTTTTAAAAGTGTGCTGTCATCTAAAAAAGAACAGAGGAATATTCTATATTGTGTTTGTTTATTAACAAGAGTGCACCTTCTCTAAGTTTTAAAAACAAAAACGAAGGCTCAAAGTTTCAAACCCAGGACTGTGGATCTTATTATAGTGACGTGCTGTGTATATGCGTGGGGTGAACTCTGCCTGCTGTAGATCTGTACTCACCGGCATGGTCTGGCTGCCGTGCAGGGCGCCAATTGCAGACTGAGCTTCAGTGTGTGTGGAGAACTTAACAAAGGCGCAACCTGGAAGAGAGAGAGAGCAGATGCATTACACAAGCTGGCATGCAGGCAGCACAGACACGTACGCTGAACGTGCTCAATTGAGTGAATATTTAAGGTAAAGTTAACTGTAATGAAATATTTCTGACATCACAGAAATCAGTGTGCAGTCAGAGGCTCCTGATGCACGACGAGCTGCCCCACTCAGGCATTAGGCAGGCAGAAGCTGCAGGCTAAAGATTGCACTGATGATGCAGAAAAGCTTGCTATTTAGCACCACATGCCTGTCTGTCCATATTAACTGCTAGATGCATCGACTAGACACAAATAGAAAACCATTTAAGAACAATCTATCATTCTTCTAACTGGATGTTTTGATCAATATTTGTAGAGGTGAAGGAGACGATCCAAAGGCCAGAAACCACAGAACCAGAGCTCTTTGATGAAATCTAATGAGGGACTATTAAGGAGACTGGAGAGTGAAAGAAACTTTAATAGCATTTGTGGTTACAAATAAAACTGTTATTGCAATAATGTGAGCCCATCATCCAGTCTTCCAAACATGCATTAAGACTCGCTTCTAAATTGATGGAATACATTTCATTGAATACTTATTATTTGGGGTTTTAAAAGACTAGAACAGATGCAATCACAATAACATGGAGACAAGTGTGCAGATAGTAGCATCTTGTTGTGCACGCCTGTGGCAGAAATAGGGCATAACACCCCAAAAGTTTGATCACATCCCTTAAGGGACAGTCTGTGAATTTTGGGGAATTTTTGAAGTTCCATAATTGGAAATCTGTTCACATTCTGACAGCAACCAATAAATAAAACGTTTTGTCAAGAAAAATAAAAATACGTAATCGCCTCTGAAATGTACAATCCTGGAAAAACCTCATCCAGCGCTGGTCCCCCTTCCAAATGAATGGATCATAATGCATCCATCAAGCTGCTCCTCTGAACCTCTCTCACCCTGCTGCACACAGCATGCTGTCTGTGCACGAAACGCTCGTTCTTGGTGCAGCAGCCGAGCAGGAAGCTAGCTGAGCTGCTCTAGTGTCACGGAGGTAATGTCCTGTTCTGTTTACAAATCCCACTGCAGGAGTTGTTTTGCATGTTCCATTTTTGAGTTTTGTTTTCTTCTTGTTGGGTGACAGAGTAACTGTCTGGAAATGCAGCTAACTCTCAATCCTGCCATTTGCATGTGTGTGTGTGTGTGTGTTCACGCAGGGCACTGATCTCTTGATTATTAGGTTAAGAAAAAAAATAAGAAAGCAAAAAAACTGCCTTGTTTTCCACCATAAAAACATTCACGCTTCGTATCCTAGCACACTAAATTTGGTGGGTGGGTGGGTGTTCTGTTCGAAGCTGGTTCTGGAATATTTGACCTTAAAAGCTAAGTAGAGCTGTGTGTGTGCTCCTGTGTGTGTGTGTGTGTGTGTGTGTGTGTGTGTGTGTTGCAAGCCGGTGTTATACCATCCTCTGCGAACATCAGATTCTGTGACTCCAGGTTGGAATCTGAAGGAAAGGGTCAGATCTATGACTTTATTTTCATTTTTTTTTTCAAAATGTAGCTTGCTTGAACGGACATGGCATCTTAACGTCAGCAGCGAATCTATATCTTTTTAAGTATCTGAGCCACTGTGTCCTCTTGGGATTACACCTTATTTCACTTAATTTCATTTCATTTAAAGTTTATCTTCTTTTATTTAATCTTTCATGCTTTATTCTTCTAATCATCTGTCCTGCTTGACCCCGTCACCCTCCCATTCTTCCTGTGTTAATGGGCTCACCCCTGTGGACAGCAGCCGATCAAGATGTCCATTCAGCTGCCAAGCCACTGCCCCCTCCTATTGAGATATGGATAGGACCGAGCTGGAGCTCCTGATGACCTGTACAAGGTCTTTTCTACTATAGTACCATGTACTGCTATAATTAGGCTTTCACATCTTAATATATTCTGCAAGCCGTGTATTGCCTAGATGAACACCTTGAGGGGGTGGCTGTAACTCAAGAGCTGGAGAGGTCATCCTTCACTGCTTTAAAACCCGTGACTTGTTGAAAATGTCCCAGGACAAGTTATTGATTACATGATTTGTAATTGCTGTGTTGGTTTTTGGCCTGATACCAACATGAACTATCCAATGTCACATCATCCTCATGAATCCAGTATAAGTGCAGGGAAATGTATGAAATCTTTACTGGTATCATTCTGCACCACTTTACATTTACACATGTCTTGTGTTTTTCTAAAGCTTGGTTTATGCTTGACACTTTTACTTTCCGCTTGGTGATGCAGCTCGCGGATGGAACGCGCTTCACAACTCGCAGTGTTTATGGTTCGTGCGGCTCGTCTCTGCGGTGAGCCAATATTCTCCTAAACTGTAGGGGGCAGCATGGAGCTCTATGGCATGCATCCAACACTACACCATAGTAGAAGTAGAAATGACTGTTTAAAACATGGCATTTCAGCATTTTTAACAGCGTCCTCGTCTTTTCCGACAGTGCGAGCTATTTCTCTCCAAGAATTATTAACAACATGTTGATCACAGAGATCTCTGAGAGCCGAATCATACAAATGTCTGTATTTACGAACCTCTGCCATACTAGTTCTTGCCAGTCGGCCATGTTTTTCCGCGTCCGTCCATCCGTGTGGTTAGAAATTTTCCTAGGTGCGCGTTGCGGAAATTTTGGGCCGTGCGGACACGCGGTGGAGGGGCGTGGTTGTAAATGACGCAATTTCGCCGCGCGGAGCTGTGCGGACCTCGCGGATGCATCAAGCATAAACCAACCGTTACATTTCAACCTGTTAATGGTTGCATGTAAATTTTAAATTATCAGGATTAATGCAAAAATTCAAGAGCATGTGGTCATGCCAATTCCTTCAAAAGTTGTTCCTGGTCCATCATTTTAAAATTTCTCTTAGACTGTTATTAAACTTTAACATGATACTCCAGGGTATCATTTTAATAACGGTCCAGACAGATTTGTGACGTTTCACAGCACAATCTCACACCCTAGCGTAGAAAAGTGACGCAGTGTGGCCAAGCGTTTGTTTCTGACGTGTCGGGAGCCCCTGCGTGTCGGGAGGCTATCTGACATCCACGGTAAAACGGAGATTTCACCGACATTTCACCTCTAACCTCTAGCGATTTAACCTTCTCCTCACCCCATCCTAACCTTAACCCAGTATGTCAGTCTAAATTTTCCGTGTTTGAGACGAACAATGAAACGCAAAACAAAGCTCTGCATGCGCAAGCTGGTTAAGGTTAGGCTGGGGGTGAGGGGAAGGTTAAATACCAATGTAGAAGGGGTAAATGTTGTTGCTTTTAAGCCTAATATGTTACCTTTACTTTTGACCAATAAGATGTGATATTCTATATAAATAAAGAGCATCACTCTGATTGGTCTTTGAATGTTTAATCAGAAGAATTAGGATTCTTTGCTTTTTTCAGTGATCAAACACACTTCGTACCAATTCAGGCAGAGTCAAGTTTACAAAAAGTAAGAAATTTATTTTCTAAACAAATTAAAAACAAGACAAGTTAAATAAGACGAATGTGATGGATGAAGATAAGTGGATGGGATGTGATGTTTATCAGAGCCTTGCATCTAGAAGAAACCGAGTTCTGGGTGTGAAAAGAATTTGTGGTTGTTATAAGCTAAAGAGTGGATTTATCAAATCCACATCAGACGTATTCATGCTGTGTCTACCTCACCCTTTTTGGAGACCCTCTTCGCGGATCTGGAGGTCAGGAAGGTCGGATGACCTCTGGGCACCGAGGTTCAGTAGATTAACCGCAGCACCGACTACTCCAGTCCAGAGATGTCACCAGGCGAAACAGGTTGTAACTAGTTTGCATCTAGAACAGCTGTTTCTGGGTAGCTGTGGCGTGTAGCAGGTTTTGACAGCTTGTCAAGAGATGCGATGGTTAGAGAGATTTCTCCCGGTGGCCAGTCCGGAGTTCTGCTCAAAACTAAATTGAATCACTCAGCAAGTGATTCTGTTTTAATATTCCCATATTATGATTACATGGCCAATCAGGACAAAAGAGGTTAAGAGGTGTTAGCAAACAAACCTCAGAACACATGTCTTTTCCAGATACAAAAGATGCTCTGATTTGCGGATAAGAAAATATTCATGTGCATGCAATTACTTTAACGTTTATCATGGAGATATGGTGAGTGTGTGCTTGTCCAGTCAGTATGCTGATTAAATATATGGGTCATATATAATTCATTTCATCCTTATTAATCTAAGCACAGGTTAATCAAAACATTTCATTTAACCATATTGTCCATTTAATACATGATTAGTTATGAAAGTTCATCCTTTCATGAGAGTGTGCAATCCTGCGGTCTTATCAAAAGAAAGCTTTGTTTGGGAACATAGGCTGGCATCTTGTGCCCCTGAAATGTCCATTTGCACTGCAGAATCTTCTGGGCTTTAGAAGACAGAATAGAAACTCCACTCAGATAGTGGAATTAAGTCTGTAGGTGACCGGACACTGTGTAGGTTACTACGTAGGTGAAAACGGACCCTTTCTGGACGTTACACCAAGAAGGTAAAGGTCACAATTTGGTCAAATGTCTGTTTTACCGCAGGCGTCGGGAGGCGACACTCTGGCACAGCGCGTCGCCTCCCAGCGCTGATCATTTTTGCTAAATAACAATGTTATATAAATGTGTATGCAAACATCATCTGCTAAACGTTATTATGAAGTAGGAACTTTGCTGAATTTCTGCTGGCGTTGAAAGCAGCCATGTGATTGGATATCTGTGATGTAAATCCTGGCTAGTGATACCCCCGTCCTATAAGATGTACTGCCTTTTTCATTCAACAGAATAAACGTAGCTGGCCACACTCAGCCACAGATCTCTATTATTGACCTACTTTCTACGTTTTACATCATTTGGGCAATAATATGACACCAACTCCATGCGGAAGGGGAGGAATGAACAGCGATCATTCAGTGATACCCTGTCATCAAGAGTTTTCAGTTTCACTGGCTCAGTGAAACTGAAAACCAATGAATTGTAGTGAGCACAATGTTTACAGTATCTGACTTAGGTTCACATTTAACTTAGGACAAAAAAACTCAACGTCAGATTAACAGTGAGCAAAAACAAAATGCTAGAGATCAGTAAAGAGTATTCATGACTGCCGATATTGGGGCAAACCCTTTGATCTGTGCAGATTACCCGTCTCACTGCACTGTGATCATCAACAGGAATGCAATGATTTTTAAGAACATTTAATTAATATTGTGTGTGTTGTGTTTTTGGCAAGAATAAAATATTGGTGATGATGAATCTAATCTTCAGTGATGGAATGTAGCCAAGTGCACGTACTTTGTTACTGTACTTAAAGAGCAAGTCACCCCCTACAAGAAACTTACTTCACTCCCACTTCATGTTTGAAAAATGCAACAAATGCTGTTGCTTGGCAGACCGAGAAGGCGGAGCCGCTAACAAACACACACACGCAGGCTCACAATGGCATTGTGACATCATAATGTACCAGATGACATCATAGCATACCTCTTAGCCAATAGCGGTGGCAGATTTAAATTCAGATACAGTGCAGAATTTTTCCCTGACGACGGCGCAACACTGACAGTTTTAGGCAGAATATTTGAATTTTAACCAAGATGCACTGAACTGCCAAATTATTGACTACACGTGTCTGCAGCACGATTAGACACTCCTTTACATAGTTCATCAGCAAAAAAAATGTGATTTGGGGGTGACTTGCTCTTTAAGTACTATTTTTGAGTATCTGTACTATAGGTAAAGTACATACTCCATCTCTGTTTAAGGTGACGCCACCAACATTGTCGATGCTCTGACGAAGGCTACAGTGAGAGCTGAAACATGTCAGCAAAACGGTAGAAACAAGCTCTATTCACTCATAGTGAAGAACGAAAAACATGGAATCAGATAAGGAACAGAACGAATGTAACAAACATGCTGCTGATAGATGTCTCACACATCAAAAGCACACTCCTCAAATATTTGCAATCAAGCGAACATATTAGTTGACCTATATCTGACGCACATGTCATGACTAATTTGCATAACCTTGCTGATGTAGGCACACACACACACACACACTATCACACACAGAGTCACTTCCCTGTCAGTGACCTAAATAAAGCTGACAACTGCATCATGGTTCCTACCTTTGCTGTTTCCGTCAGGACCCCGTAGCACTGTGCACTCCTCGATGACTCCATAGGGTTCGAAGAGACGGTAAACATCCTCCTCGGTCTGTTGTTTGTTCAGCATCCCAACAAACAGCTTCCTGTCTTCTGAAACAAACAAAAAAAGGAGACAAAAGGTTGCATTATAAGTGACCTCAATTATGAAAGCAATTAGGGAGCAGGCGGATAGTGTGAAACATTTTCATTACAGCAACAGCAATTAAAAAATAAATCTATTTCTCAGTGGAAAAACATGTATTATGTCCACAGGTGCTGAGGAACAAGCATCCAGTTTATTTCCTGAAGGTCGGGCTCGAGTCACAGTGGTTTAGCCCCCCCCCCCCCCCCCCCCCCCCCGTCCTGATCAATCTTTTGTATAAGTGAGTTTAGTCCCATATGAGCTCATGTACTGTAGCTGCGAGGGGTAAGTGTGTGGTCAGAGTGTGGAAAGAAGAAAGAAAAGGAAAAAAAAAGGCAAAATAATGAAGACACTTCTCTCTCTCTCACACACACACACACGCACGCACACACGCATGCACACACACACACGCACGCACACACGCATGCACACACACACACGCACGCACACACGCACACACACACACACACACACACACACACACACACACACACACACACACACACACACACACACACACACACAGACCCAAGACAATGAGTGAGTCTTTGGTCGTCTAAAAGGAAGAGGGGCTCCAGGCGGCTCTCACCTCCTACACACCAAACTGTACGGGCTGCAGACTCAACTCCGCTCCTTCCTTTTTACTCACTGCCTCTCCTCCTTCTCCCTCTTATTCATCTATCTCTTCCCTCTCTCTTTCATGCTTCCTTTTTTCTCTCGCTGATTCTACATTTTGCCCCTCATTCTTTTTCAACCGCTGCCCTCCCTTCTCTCCCTCTCTTTATCTCTTTCTTACTCTACTAATTGCTGCTGATCCAGTATTTTTTTGTGTAGCCAGAGAAATATTTCAGCGCGCTCTTCGGTGAACAATGGCACGTCTCTTCAGTGCGCACCGAGGCCTGGGAGACATGTCATGAATAACGCTGACTTTTCAATAGATTGCCTGTATGCTATTGAGTCCTGTTAAATGCTGTGGGATCTGATCTTTTACCTTGACCTGACATACTGTGTTTACTGATGTACTCTGGCAATGTATGATTAATGCTTCAGCGCTGTGTTTCTGCAGGCAGCAGAGGCACTAAAACCATCCCCTTTATACAGATTGTTTCTCCAACTCTGACCCGTGAAGTCACAGAGGAGAGATGGAATGAGGGACACAACTAACAGCCAGAGCCGTGAAGAGGTGAGGAGCAGCGTAAATCGCCACCAGAGGTTTCAGGTTCAACTGTGACTACCACATAATGTGCTGTTGTCACTCCTTGAGCGAAACAACCCACGCACCAATGCCACCATTCCTGCAGAGAGTGTATGCGGTCTGGACGTGGCATCCTGTAAGGGTTTCACCTCAGCGCCATCAGTGATGCACCTTTAAAATAATCAGCCATGTCAGAGCATTGTCTGGGGAGGGGTGTCCCTGGTGCTGCCTTCTTATTGCAAGTGGCAGGATCAGAGGCTATGTATCAAAATGGAAGTGATGCAATGTGACATCTGTCAGGGTGGATTGGAGAGCATTTATCTGCAAAAAAAGAAAAGCCCTGAACTGGAAAATGAAAGGCCAAGATGGTCCTTCCTTTAGCTGGAGGGGGAATATAAATTCTGAGGTCGGATCGCAGAGATGAGTCAAGGATTGAGTTTGGGTGGGGGCAGACATACAAAGATTTTCCTGGAAAAACCAACACTGCATTTACAGACTTGTGTAGAAACACTCAGTTACTCTGCATTGTTGGTTCTTTTTTTAAAACACAGAAAAGGTTTCTTTTTTACCTTGCTGCTGACAGTTTTGTTCGCAGCTGCGAGCTTCCTCGGAAACCCATAAAGACAAGAACCAAAACCAGTGATAACCCTACCACACATCAAAGGCGTAACAGAAAAAATAACAGCAACAATGAAAAAAACACAACATAAACACACCAACAAAACCGTACACAACAGTTAGAAACAGGACATAAACGTGGAGTCGTTTACGAAATCCCATGCAAACTCTGCAATAAAGCATACATGGGAGAAACCGGACGCCAACTCAACACACGAACAATAGAACATAGAAAGGAGTAGAAGGAAACAAGTCGAAGACACACAAGAGCAGCAAAACAAGAAGCAGAAAGCACAATAAAGAAGTCAGCCGTAACAGATCACTGCACAAGAGAAAACCATGTAATGGACTGAGACAACACGAGGATCATAAACACCAAACAACAGAAATACAAAAGATGGATAAAGGAAGCTATAGAGCAGTGGTTCCTAACCTGGGGGTCCCGACCCCCACAAGGGGGCGCCAAAGCCTCTCAGTGGGTCGCCAGGACCTCTCCACTTTAAGGGGTTAAAACTTCATTTATTACTTGTTTATAGCCTACATTTTGCTCACATTTTTTTTTCATGAGTGAAAAGTTTACTGATATTAAGACAGGAAATAATTAGTACAGAAAGAGGAACACACTTTTAAGAACATTTTGGTCAGCTCACTGTTTTATTTTCAAGTGTCAAAAGTTCATTAAAGATAGGACTGGTTGATTAATCACAGACTTTACAGTAAATAATCTAGTATAAACAGTAATATACACATTTAAGTACATTTTGCTCAGTGTATTTTTTATGTGTCAAACGTTTATTGAAAGGAATGATTGATTTATCAGTGTTTACAAGAAACAATGTGTTCAGAAAAGTAATACAAACTGTCAAGCACATTATGCTCTGTTTGGTTTTGTTAATGACTTTGTTCTGTACTGGAGCCTATTGAATCAAAGCATATTAAAATGTGCTTGAACAATTTTATCATTTCTAAATAATGTTTGTACTGGAAGAGAGAATGGGAGGGGGTCGTCAAAAATTTTACTGGTAAAAAATGGGGTCCCTTGAGAAAAAGGTTGGGAACCACTGCGATAAAGAGACGTGGATGTGGGACCACGAACAGAGACAATGGGGTTTAAACATTGGATCGCGCATGGGACTGCATCATCGAAGAGGGGAGAGCGGACAGCAGAGGGCGACAACGTCCTCTGCTGTCCACCGATAAATGGAGTAGGAAGTGACGCCACCATCAGCGTCAGCTCTGAGGAAGTTCACAGCCGTGGACGAAACGGTCAGCAGCAAGGTAAAAAGGAAACATTTTCTGTGTTTTATAAAATAACCAACAATGCAGTTAGAAAAGCAACACGGTAAGAACATACCAAACACAGTTACTCGTGTAACCACTGCTGGCTTTTGATTTTTTTCCCCATCCATGCTTTAGCTCTAAAATCCCTTCTCAAGTGGACGTGACAAGTCCTGAGTTATTGCATGACCTTTATCAATTTCATATGAGGTGCACTCTGAGAATCACAGTGTTAACAGCTTCCATGTGACATGTCTTAAAATACGGCGCTGCATCTATTCTCCAGCTAAAAGATGGCTAACTGCAAGTCACCCTCATCTAAGTGGAATAATATTTATAGGACTTCAGGGGTAAAATGACCATGGCCACTATATTTCACAAACCTGTGTAGTATTGCTCTAGCCACACACACACACACACACACACACACACACACACACACACACACACACACACACACACGCACACGCACACGCACGCACACGCGCACGCACACGCACACACATACACACACACACACACACACACACACACACACGCACACAAAACCCTGAAACACAAGAGTCGTTTTCAGCCTGCTGCCTTTTGTTTCAGAGAACGAAACCAATCTGGAACACTCGCAGGAGGTGAAAGCAAAGATTATTTTATTTTTATATTACTTAGTAAGAGATCTGCGGCTGAGAGGAAGGTGGCACACGTGAAAGTAAATCGGCTTTGAAAACAAGTGAACAGTGCGTGAAAACAGATAATCTGGGAGATCCGTTCCACCGTCTAGGATTCCGCCCTGGCTGCTCTCAACTAAAATGCTCCGTTGGGAATTCAGGTCTTTTGTTCATCGCCAGTAGAGCTCCGGGAGTTGACGTCACTTCTCCCGGCATGCAACAGTTCAAATCAAAACGGCGCCATCTTGGCAGGCAGAAGCCCGCAGCTGGGCTATTTGTTATTGTCAGAAAACTCAACCAGACAGGAAATATGGTACATTCCTGTTGTGCCCCAGGATGCAGAACAGACACGGACGACATAAGGGATGAGCCATCTACAGGATTCCCCAAGATCCGGAGCGCCGCAAACGTTGGATCATTGTAATAAAAGGAGCTAGTGACACTAAAATGAAGCTGTGGGATCCCGAGAGTAAAGGTTTTCGCTTACGCAGCGACCGCTTCATATCAGGTACTTAAACCAACGTTTCCTCAACTGTGCATGGTATTTATTTTAAATGCCTTTATTACGATTCTTAGTGGACTTCCTAAACTTATTTTGGCGTGGCTTTTTCTGTCTTATTACTCACAGCAACAAGTAAACATCACGTAAAACGTTGCCTCGTGAGTTCTGCGTGCTGCCGTTTACGTGTTTTATGATCACAGCAATTAACCGGCTAAGCTGTATTTAATTTTTAAGCAATGGTTGATCAATTGTCAGATCACACATAAAAAGCACTTTGGATTGCTACTATCTGTCTCACTGAGTCAGATCTCAGACAGATCCTGAGACGCTCCTGTCTGACATATTTATTTTATTCACGGAAAACAATCAAACTAGTGATTTCTCTTGCTGTTCAGTTTATACATTCAAACAGCACAGCACTCTATTTAAACTACTTACATGTAAATCTGTTATTTGTCCATCCATCCATTTTCATCCGCTTATCCGGAGTTGGGTCGCGGGGGCAGTAGCCTAAGTCGAGAGGCCCAGACTTCCCTCTCCCCAGCCATTTGGGCCAGCTCCTCCGGGGGAATCCCAAGGCCTTCCCTGGCCAGGTCCGCTCCGACAGCTTCTGGCATTTTTAAAAAGTATCCCAGGGGCACGGTACGGGTCGGAAATGTTTAATCTATTTAATTTCTGACTATATAAAACGATTTCTTCGGTTTTAAAGTGTGAAGTAAACTCCGACGGAGCAAAATCCAAGCTGATCTGGTTCATTTTGTTTACCTTTGTTGCCTGCCAACATGGCGTCTACTCTCTGAGAGTCACGTGACGTCCAGAGCTCTATAGGAACATTAACTCGTTTATCTACAACGCTGCAGCACAGGCAGTGTGCAAACAGACACAAGCAGAGGGCCAAAAACACATACAGACTAAACATCTGGCAAGGAAATGTGACAACAGAGAAGGATAAAAAAAAACCATCACAAACACCAACTAGGATGCCCTGATACAGGAGATCAGAGATAAAGGTCTTCTCACGATGACCACACACGTGTTATACACAAGTGCATGCCCCTGTGTTAACTATCTTGTAACTACATTGTATTGACTTTTTCTAAAACATCTTTGAAACTCAAGAGAGCACAAATGACACAGCTGTTCCTGTTGCAGATCCCAGTCAGCAATCACAGCCACACATTTAGAAATCATTATTTTATATGATCCATGTGGCTGTAAGCTTCTAAACCACAACAGATTACAATATGTAACTCATTACTGATACTCCTGCTTCATTTTTTTGTTTTATTTTTCTGCTGCAAAGCAAAATTGCGTATACTGTACATTATTTAGTCTACATTTCTATCTATCCACTTTGATCTGCGTATTTAAGGTGAGGTTGTAGAGACAACAGATCTGGGAGGAAAAACATTTTTCCAGCAACTATCTCTAGCTCCTTCTGAGGAATGCTAAGGTGTTCAGAGAGGGTTTACAATCCCAGCAGTGAGTTCTGGGGCTGCCCCAGGGTCTCCTCCCAGTGAAATGTGCCTGGAAAACCTCCAGAGGAAGGCTGGCAGGAGACAAATAGCCGAACAACCTCAGCTGACTTGTTTTGATGAGGAGGAGCAGAGGCTGACCACTGAAATCCCTCCAGATGACAGACATTGTCACCTAAACTCTAAAGGCTGAACAATTTTCAGTCATGTGTAGTCTCGTGTGTGTGTGTGTGTGTGTGTGTGTGTGTGTGTGTGTGTGTGTGTCTGCTCTGTATTCTCCGTCCCCAGTGAGTCGTGGTGGATGGCTGCTTATAATAGCCAGGATCCTCTGGAGGTTTCTTCCTGTTAAAAGGGAGTTTTCCTCTCCACTGTCGCTATATGCTTGCCTAGTATGAGGATTGCTCTCTGTTGCAACAAGTCAGTGACTCGATGCAGCCTGCTGGGTTGCCTTAGGAAACTTTTAACGAACTGGCATAATGAACTGAAGTCAATGCACTGATGCATTCATTTAGAATGCTTACTCTGTGAAGAGTTCTGGGATGAAAGTTGTTGTGATTTGGTGCTAATATATAAATTAACTGATCTTAAACTTAAGAGATTGCAGCCAAACCCACATTTATTTACATTGTTTGCATCTGCTCACCAATATTGCACAGAGCATCTTTGTCCTTTGGGCTCCGAAACCGAATTGCACTTCTGCAAGAAACGTTGACCCAACACAAGGACTTGCTGAGCCAAGGTCGGCCCACATTTCCAGTCATCTAAATTAGATTGTTTTATTTTACAGTTTAATGTAGTTTTTTTAAGAGAACACACACTGAAACATATTATTCATGAAATATTATTTCGGCTTGAATAATACTTTGTTTAAAGATTTTAGTGTGAAGGCTAACATCGGCTCCAGGAAACTGTTTCATGAAAAAGTAAAAACAAAAAAAAGTCATTAGCTGATTTTGAATCCGTAAACAAGCAGTATTTGTGATAAATAACAATCACTTAAGCGGTTTAAGGGTCTAATAAACAACTAGCACTTTAACTGTGAAAACTGAATAGCATGCTGACATTAACATGCTCACCGTGGAGGAGCACTTCACTGTGATAGGCTGAAATCTCTCCACTTCCACCACATGTTATGTTTAATTTACACAGCAGCTTGCATCTAAATGAATACACTGACATTTTAACTCCAGAGTAAAACACTAACAGTCAGCGGTCTTATTTCACATATTACACATGTTTTGTGTCTATTTCAAGCTTTTAAAATCAAACCAGCTCTTCAGATTTGGTTGGTCAGAGAGAGAGAGAGAGAGAGAGAGAGAGAGAGAGAGAGAGAGAGAGAGAGAGAGAGAGAGAGAGAGAGAGAGAGAGAGAGAGAGAGAGAGAGAGAGAGAGAGAGAGAGAGAGAGAGAGAGAGAGAGAGAGAGAGAGAGAGAGAGAGAGAGAGAGAGAGAGAGAGAGAGAGAGAGAGAGAGAGAGAGAGAGAGGGCAAAAGCAAATTAAATTAGCAGCAATGTTTCAGTAGTTCATATTGTAAAGTGACTAGTGAAGCACATTCATAACAAACTATAACACTGGAATTCTCTCCATGTCCGCAGCATCACTGCACACATTTATGTGTTAAAAAAAATGTTTATTTTCACCAAAGGCTTGAAGTTTTTCCAGCTGATTTAGCACACATATGCAACGGACTGCAGCACAGTCCAGCATACTGGAGACTTAGTGCACCAAGTTCCATGATTACACTGGAGGCTGCTCAGGATTTTGACAGTCAGCTGAATAGCAGCGGGGCAGAGTTGTAGTTTTTGGAACAAGAGAACAAAGAGAGAAAGAAAATCAGGGGTAGGCAGAGAAAAAGAACGAGCAAAAGAGAGGAGAGATGGAGAGAGTATGTGCATGTTGTGTGTGTGTGTGTGTGTGTGTGTGTGTGTGTGTGTGTGTGTGTGTGTGTGTGTGTGTGTGTGTGTGTGTGTGTGTGTGTGTGTGTGTGTGTGTGTGTGTGTGTGTGTGTGTGCGTGTTGGGGGGAGGGAGTCAGAGCGACTTGCCCGTGCAGTAAGTTGCTGGGCACACAGTCCTGCAGTCCTTGATAAGCCGGGATGTATGAAAGAGCTGCGCCACCAGAGCTGGTGAATCAGTTTTTTTTTTTTTTTTTTAGTAGCTGGTGAATCATTGCCAGCGGAGGGGAGGATGAGGAAGAGGGCAGAACACTGAGAAGGAAAAGGCATGGGGCTCTGGAGGTGAGGTGGAGGTTTGAAGGAAAGCATATCAACTACTTTGGGCGCTCTCTGGTTCTCAAATTCCTCTTTGCTGTCGGTCTCTTTCTCAGTCGCTGCAACAGTAAGGGAGCAGGGATGGGTGGGGGGGGGGTGAGAGAGGGATATTGTGACAGAGAGTGCTATAGAGAAAAAGTACTTGTCAGATGGATGTGGAGGTTGCTATGACAACTACTTATACAGCAGGCTGTCAGTCATGTTTGATTGGAGTTTGGAGGAGATGAATGAAGTTGGGGGGGGGGTCATTGCTCCATCTGTCTGCTGAGGTGGAGTTTAAATTTCACTGTCAGGCTTGCAGATAAGGACAAATTATGAACAATATTAGCTGGCCAATAAAAAGGGTACAATAATGAATGGATAAATATATTAAAACCAAATGAGATAGCATCCAGGCAGAAACAAGGCCCCTGAGAAGCCATCCAGCTCTTTCTTTTTTCATTTTTCATTTAGGGAGGACGATAAGAGCTGAGAGGAAGCTGGGAAAGGAGAAGGCACATCCACTGTATTAGTTCCAGCTAGCGTAGCGTATTTCCTCGTATTAAGAAAGGAAGAACAAATCAGAATCAGTTTATATTGGGAAACAGTGCGGCTTCCTCTCCCTCCTTCATGAGCCTATTATACTTCTCCAATGAGCAGGATGCCACACAATAACAGTGTCAGCATGTGTTCAAGCATAAAAAACACGGGCAGAATGGACTGAAATTAATTAACCCTACGAGATCACAGTGCTTAGCCAGTGGAATTTAATCCAATTTATTACATATAGTGATCTAACTAGGATTGTGTTTGCATTAATGAGATGGTGTGTATCAGTGTGTGTGCACGAACGACTCGTGGGAGCAATACGCGTGTCCCGTCTTGCCTAGGCCCACTAAGGACATCCTTTCCATCAGCAGTGGGAGTGGCAGAGACCAACAACAGAGGGTCTTTGAGGCTTGGCATGGCCTCAGGGTGAGGAAACCATCCCGGCTAAATGAACTCCTGAATAATGAGGCTTTTAAGAACCACGTTATCACCAGACAGAAGACAAATTCCCATTTGGAGGTTCCACCAGCACGCAAAAAGTGGGATCTGATAGCATGTTTACCACATTTCGAAGCTAAATTAGCACTCCTACGTTCATGCATTGTACCCGCAACTGTCTTTTGAAGTTTGCATCCTAACCCGCAGAGTTGACAGCCCAAACCGTAAAAGGCCCACCATGCACACGCCCTAATGAGGTAGCTTATTAGTGCTGTTTCCTTCACAACTTCAGAGATGTTGCTTAGAAACAGCAAAGCACAAAAAAAAACAACACTCTAGTCTTTACTGAAAAGCCCTTAAATGTGGCGCTCCTTGATGTGCAATTTCTGCCAAAACACATAGGAGTGAATAAAAAATGAAAAAGTGAACTACCACGCATAAATGTATTTTATTTTGATGCTTCTCCAGGTTGCCCAACAACCTTGTCGGCCATGTTTTCAGTCAATAACTCGATCTTGAGGTGTCGTGTTGGATTGCAGACCAGCTCCTTTAGCTCACGCAGCACCTACAGTGACGCTGGCTTGAGTTCATGTCACAGTTTCATCACGCTGGTGTCAAGGTTGCCCCTGTGCTAGCTCAGCTACAATCCATCGAGTCACCATGAAACCGCCGTCAAGCAGAAATACGGACTCCCTTCTGCTTTTACATAAAAACAGAAGCAGTGTTTCATTATTTATTCATACATCCTGTACACATGATGCATACACATAATAATTCACTGTGTGTGTGTGCTCATGTATAGGTTGTTATATAAATCAAACAATATGCAAATATTAGCAAACACACCAGCAGGGATGCATGCATTAACAGGACATGTAGTTGTTGGTATAGTGCATCCACTGGAAAGCCACCTTCTGCTGACAAGCATCACGTCGAATAGTAGGAGGCTGTGGATGGTAACGGTCACAGCAAAAGCCATGTAGCGTGCTAATGGCGCCAAAGAGCTCAGGATCAAACTATAATGTATAAATAAACAGCAGCCTCACTGGAAAAGGAAGCTTCTGCATGCCAAACATACATTTGTCCTCTATGTGCACACACACACACACACACACACACACACGCACACACACACACACACACACACACACACACACACACACACACACACACACACACACACACACACACACACACACACACACACACACACACTGAGTCGACTATCTCAGAAGGGAGTCAGAGATCAGTGATCACAAATTCACTCGATGCTTCTTCAGACACAATGATTGATATTATATGTGACTCCTAAAAGACTTGGCCACCAGCCTCTAGGTGCTCACTTACACACACATATTTGTATAAACATCTCAAAAGAAAATGCACACACTGCACAAACACAACCTTCTGCACGTCTCCCAGTCGTCTCCCGAGAACAGCAAAGATTTTATGCATTTGTGCGATCTAATGGCTGCTCTGTTCCGTCCTGCCAGCTGGGGGATTTCAGCTTCCCCGCTGGCCCTGCAGGAAGCCTCCAACATACAATTACAGGCCGGTGACGTGGCTCTGGCTTCCATTACCTGTAAAAACCTCTCAGGTGTGTATGGATTTAAGCGTTTCCTCTCATTAGCATTTTCATGCACTCTCTGCTTTCTTTCGCAGTTAAAGTCAGCTCGCCGTTCGGTGGACGGCTCACACTCACCTCACCACGGGAGGAGAAAAAAGCAAGAAATTGCTCAAAATATTTTATCTGTAACCATATACATCTCTGCAAATTTACCCTCAACACAATAACAAATGTGAAATATTACTCACAGCTTTGTGTTGACTTCAGTGCATTACGGCTGCGGTCATAAATCCTGAACCTGCTGTGCAACATGCGTACGTAGCTACTGTACATAAACATTTACAATATGACAGTGCTATTTATATTGTCTCCCTTCATAATGCCATCTGAAGGGCATTTTGACATCCATTATGTTATGGATCCCCCCTTTACATTTCCCTCTTTCACCATTTATTACTATTCTTCTTTCCCATCCAGGCTGTTTCGCTACAGTAGAATGGCCCCCTTTACCTTTGGCAGTATTTAACAAAGCGCTAGCCTGTTTCTTAATTATTTTCTCCTCACTCCATTGACACTGATTCATGAGGGTAACATTGGACACACCCTCTTGGCCAGCCCCTTCAACCAACCCCAACCTCCCGCCCTCTGCACAGTTTTTCCTTGCTTATGTTTTCTGGATGTCAGAAGAGGCGCTTGCAGCGTTTTACATCATTTAAACTTTTTCTTTTTCTCATTTTTTTTTCATAGTTTGTGCCCTTCTGCTGCTGCACACGTATCTCCAGCATCCTTTATTCTTCCTGTGTTGTTAGGACTGTGGCTAATCTCATAGCTAATATGTTACCTTCATGGTAATTCATTAACCTTTGTGGTTGTTCTTAATTAATCACCTTTTTTTCACGAGGGGCGACTAAAGGAGAGCTGCAAACATCCCTTAATTGAAATTCCATAAAATCACACATCTATGTTGTGTCATCTGCAGGTGACTTTGATGCTGGTACTGAAATAGTATCCCAAACAGAAGGCTGAAGGCTAAAGTTGTGGAGCAATTTGGTTACTGACGAAAAAAAAAGTAAAGAAATAATGATAGAATACATTCTTTAGTCATACCTCATTATCTCCCACCTAGAGCTTTTTTTTATATGCCAGATGGTGATGTTTTTGCCTGTGTCTGTGTGTGCGGGTTTTGTTAATCAGTATGTTTATGTTTATTCATTTTGCAGATTTTTTTCTCTGAGACAACTTTCAGTTAAAATCTAACATGCGTGTTTTTGGTTAGTGGGAGAAACCCACACATGCATGCAGGAGAACATGCTAAATCCATGTAGAGAGGCCTCATTCGGGTTTTGAACCTGCAACCTTTCTGCAGCAACTGAAATATCTCATGATTTTAACAAAATCAGGGAGAAAATATTATTAGATGTAAATTTGCAATTGATAAATGTTTTTTTAATTAACTAAATTAACATAATAAAAAATCAAAATAAACATTGATATTTATTGTTGTAATATCTAAAATTTTATCAAACGAATGCCCCAAGTGGTAACTAAAAGCATGAGATCTTTCTTAATGGTGCAATATGTAAGGATGACAGTCAAATTTGGGTACTGTAGTCCATTTTTATAACCAAAAAGTTACTTTCTCACTCCCATTCCACGAATGTCATGGCTGTTGTCAGTTACAGAGCCGTGCCAGACGATTCTAGATGACAAGTAAAGACAAGTCCTACACAGTAAATTGCTACGTAGATAAATACATTGTCAAATCTGGTGTTAGCCCCCTTGGTTGTTTTGCCATAGGGGGCACTTGCTACACTTAATACAGTAGTTTGCTATCTTGCTGTTAGCTTGCTGTTATTGCTCTGAACGACTCATCAAATGAAGTAAAACGATTGACTTATTATTTACTTCACAAATAAATGTCACTGTGATAACGAGTTGTTTGTAATTAAAAAGTAGCTTGAGATATTTTTAGGGCTGACTGTTTCTAGTTCATCGTTAGCATTGTCAGCTCAATGTTAGCCTCCAGCCTGCTTCACCCAGTATTAGAGTAAAACATGAGGATTTTGTGGCTTCTTAGAGGTACAAGAAATAACTCCCGTGTTGCTCCTGTTTACTGGCTTCTATTATTTAAACAACCCCGGCGCTTAAGCCCTCCAATTTCAAATTACAAATGCTGGCGCTACAGTGTTAGCTTGGTGCAGATTCAGCCATCTCGCAGGCTCACAGATTGTCGCCCTTTAGTTTTTTTGAAAGGAGGAAAACTGGCAACCCCTGGCTTGTCTGGATGTGGAGGAGCAGTGGATCTACTATGAGCCCCTCACGGATGACCGAGCTCATCTCTAAGGGAGAGCCCAGACACCTTGCAAAGAAAACTCATTTTGGCCCCATGTATTGGCAATTTTCATGGCTATAGATGAGGATAGTAACCTAGTATGACCGGTAAATTGAGAACTTTGCTTTCCAGCTCAGCTCTATCTTCACCATTGACAGACTGGTACAACTCCCACATCACCAGAGACACAGCACCAATCCGCCTATCAATCTCCTACTCTATCTTTCCCTCACTCGTGAACAAAACCCCGAGATACTTAAACTCCTCCATGAGGTACAGTAGGACCTCAGCCCTGACCTGGAGAAGGCATTCTACCCTTTTCTGATTCAAGAACATGGTCTTGGATTTAGAGGAGCTGATTCTCATCCCAGCTGCCTCACACTCGGCTGTGAACCATTCCAGCAAAAGCTGGAGATCATGTTCTGCTGATGCCAACAGGACCACATCATCTGCAGAAGGAGGCCCAATCCTCAGGCCAACAAAATAGGTCCCCTCAACACCTTGGCTGTGCCTAGAAATCTTGTCAATAAAGATTATTAACAGAATCTGTGACAAAGGGCAGCCTTGGTGGAGTCCAACTCTCACCGAGAATGAGTCTAATTTAATGTGGTCCAAGCTCTGACACCGGTGATACAGGGACCTAATGGCATTTTCACATCTGGCCCGGCTCAGCCCTGTCTTGGTTTGGTCAGCCAACACCTGCACGGCCAGGTTTTGTTCATACCATGATGTTTGTGGTTCACACGGCTTTATCAGAAATGCCGATGTCTCAAGCGGGCAGGGCAAAATACATGTGGCGACGTCTGTTGTGTCCTCCTTACATTAGCAAAAAAAGCAACGCGAACAATGTTGCTTTTGGAGACTCTTACATGAAGCACACAGTTTGCTGCCTTTTCACTGAGCAGTGGAGCTGCTGTGGGCTCTTCTCAGGGCAGACAGTCTGTCCTTGTGCTCCAATGGTCAGAGTAGCAGGTCCAAGCTGAAGTCAGAAAAGATCTTTACTCCTCTGCATCCAGACTGGTAATGAATCACAAATGCAGGAATCCATTGCTGACTGATTCTCCCCACCAACCAGAGGCTCCCTCCAGAAGGTAGGCATGAACTTCAGGGGTCAATCAGTCCATGGTGAATGTATTGGGTCAGTTCAGCACCACGGTGACCACTGGGGAGCAGGTCTGACAAAACTAGTCAGCTGAGCATGAAAAACACACAGATTACCCAGATGTCAACACAAGTACCCCCCAACTATCAGACTCAACTATCGGAGGGACGCTCCTCTCCAGAACCCCTGAGTAGACTTTACCAGAGAGGATCCCCTGTAGTTGTAACACACCCTGCACCTCCCCCTTTTGAAACAGGGGGACTACCACCCCACTATCAACAGTGGGACAGGAAGAGTTTTGTGATCATTTCATTGTAAAATTCGTACATATTGCTCCTTTAAAACCAACAGTTCATCCCTGTCTGTCTGCTTGTGGATGGTGCTTTAATAAAACCCAGAAAGTATAAATGTGTTGGATGTACAACTGATTAACATTAGGAGTCAATCCAGTTTTAGATGACTACAACAGAAAAGTTACTCAAATTTTCTAAACTTCATCTTCCAGATTTGACCAAAACAGCTACATTCACAAGCATGAATGGTCTGAGTTTAAAACTCTGATTCATGAGTGAACAGGCAAGGTGGAATGTTTCAAAGAATGCCGGACCTTCGTTTTTTCACGTTTCCTTCAAAAATGCTAGACTTCCTGTTATAAAATACAGGACCTGAGTGTGATAGAGAGAACAAAATGAGCTGGAGAGGGCTTAGTAGATACAGAGCGAGGGGCCATGGCCAACTTCAGCTCAGAGAGGGAGTGAGGATGTACCAGAATACCGGCTATCTGTCTGAAGCTTTGTCTGCAGGAGCAACTGAGCTGGCAGATGACTCTGCTGCACATGGACAAAAGAGGCTTACAGGCCACCCTGCATGTCAGCTTCCCTCCAGCCAGAAGTATGAAGAGCTGCAGGGGAATATAGGGCGCACTCAAGCGCTCACCTGACTAGACCTTAGTTAAAGTGGATTCTGATTTGCTCCGCGTGTACATGACATCAGCGGGCAGCTTTGGTTTGCATAAACTGAAGCTCAGTGCGAAGCATTTCTTTACTCTTAAAGAAAAAAAAACCTGCAGTGATTACAGTTCTTAGATGAGGCGATGATGTATGAGGTGAAGCTGCAAATGCAAAAATAAATACGTAAGCCCTGAAGCACGTCAGCGGTGTACTCAAATATTTATCCATTTTTATATTATTACATGCAACAGATTTTTTTTTTGGAGGCTGGATGCTAAACTTAGAGCTCCTCTACTTTTCCCCATGCCACGTGCTTTTAGTATGCATAGCCCCTGTAGTGCTGATGTGACTGCAGGGGGGGGGGCTTACCCTGTCAGTCACACTGACAGCCAAGCTGTCTAATCTGCTCTCTACTGGTGATGGTGCACTTTAATTAGGCTAGAAGGTCAATCAGCATCTTTCAGTAGGTGTGATTGTACTGAAAGCATTTCATAATCCAGAACAACTAGTGTTTTATGAGCTCACAGCTATATTTGTTACTATTTGGTTGAATAATCACATTTTTGTTCCATCTTATTATTTTTAAAAAGCTCCAGATTATTATTCTAACACGATCCTGCATGTTTTCACCACAAATCTGCTAGATAGTCCATTGGTGAAGAAGATAATTGTGCACGATGTCCAAAGATACGTTATAAAATATAATTGCCGAGGATGCATGCAGCTAAAAATACTTGTGATAATTAAGTTTCTCATTACCGACAAGACAGGAAAAGGTTAAACATTCACCAGCAGCACCAGCTTACAAGGCCGAGATGTTGTGCAATCTCCATCATGAGTAACGCGCATCACAAGTCCTGGGAGCCAGCTGATCTTTATAGCCCATTTGTAACGATAATTCTCTGCAGAGAAAAATAACGAGCAACTATTTACAATACACATAACAATGTCTTCGCTTTCCCTCTCCTATTTTTATTTCCTCTGCCCTGCTCAGATAAATGCATTTCAATTTGGTTGTGCAAACCATAATGAGAAGCTTCACCGTAGGACCAAATCGAATTAGCATCCCCGGCCTGTGCACGAGGCAGAAACGAGGGAAGGCTCGCTGACATTTCTGGAAAAAGGCACTTTGTTGTGTTTTCTGTGGTGGGTGGAAACGGTGTGGTGTGTGTCAGGGTGGTGTTGGAAATTGTTTCATCCCAAGGAAAAGATGTGTGCAGACAGACACGCTTTACAGAACACACAAATGTCTCTCAGTTGAAATAATACCGTAGTTTTCCCTCTCTTTTGGCCTTCAGTCTTTGTGCCTTATTGCCGTCTGATGTGGAATAAGAACATGAACAAGAGGAGCAGAAACTTGAACCTGTCAAGCTTTTACCTAATGGCGTTAAAGTGTGAAAAGACTGGCTTTATTCTTTCATCAGCTGAGACTTACTATCTCCGCAGGGGTGTGTGCTGAGCCCTCTCCTGTACTCACTCTACACCCACGACTGCACGGCCACGAGAAACTCCAACATCATTGTGAAGTTTGCGGACGACACCACAGTGGTAGGTCTCATCACCAACGATGATGAGACGGCCTACAGGGAGGAGATCAGCGCCCTGACCCACTGGTGTCAGGACAACCGTCTCACCCTCATCGTCGCAAAGACAAAGGAGATGATAGTGGACTTCTGGAGGAGCAGAGGAATACACACCCCCATCACCATCAACGGCGACGCTGTGGAGAAGGTGAGCAGCTTCCGTTTCTTTGGAGTTCATCTGGCTGAGGCTCTTACGTGGTCAGTGCACACGGAAAATACAGTGAAGAAGGCACAGCAGCGCCTCTTCTTTCTCAGGAGACTGAAAAGATTTGGCATGAGCCGCCGCATCCTCAGGACCTTCTATCGCTGTGCCATTGAGAGCATCCTCACTGGATGCATCACCACCTGGTATGGCAACAGCACCGCTTACAACTGCAAAGCTCTCCAGAGAGTAGTGCGGTGTGCAGAAAGGATAATTGGAGGTGAGCTTCCCTCCCTCCAAGACATCTACAGGAAGCGGTGCCTGAGGAAAGCGGGGAGGATCATCAAGGACTCAAGTCACCCCAGCCATAAACTGTTCAGACTACTTCCATCAGGAAGGAGGTTCTGCAGCATCCGGTCCAGAACCAGCAGACTGAGAGACAGCTTTTTTCATCAGGCCATCAGACTGCTGAACGCTACATAGACACCTCACCCTCACTACTGGAACTTCAACATTACACGCTCCATACTGTACATTAATGCCACTGTTTTGCACATACCAACCTCTGTATATTTTATATCTCTTATCTTATTTTTTACTTTATTCATTTGTAAAACATGTATATACACACTATACACACACTCACACGCACACACTTAGAAAAAAATGAATAAAATAAAATACTAGCACACACATTTAGTAATGTATATACCTTACATACTATACATATTATTACTTAGATTAGCCATTTTTATATTTTACCTGTTTTTACGTTACTGTATTTTTGCACAACTCTGTTGCTGTGAAGCTCGCACACAAGAATTTCACTCGCATGTACTGTACCAGTGTACCTGCACATGTGACGTGACATTAAAAGTGATTTGATTTGATTTGATTTGATATCACGCGGAAGGCCTTTTCCTCCAGCCCTCTATCTCTTCTTAGCTCACAGTCTCTCACTGACGAACCTAACAGTAAGCATTTTAATTCCCACTGACCTTTACTGATCTCACCCAGGGAGTTCCTCCCATTGCTTTTGGCCAAAACAAAATGAAATTTGAATTTCAGCTCAGAATAATATAAGACGATGCTTGCATACACATGAAACTATTCTGTCGCTGGGATGATGCCAGTGAAGGGACTATAAGAGCACTCTCTCTATTTGCTCACCCATGGGACTGTTGGATCACATCCAGTCTGAGAAGGAGAAGTTGGGCAACTAAAGCGTCCTCAGTTTTCACATGTGTGCACAAATGAGCACATGGAGCGCACAAACTTACAGTCGCACACAAACGTGCTCCGGCTCCAGTACACCGAGCACCAGAGGGCTTTGTGTCGGAGGCTGAGAAATGCCATGTCAGCACGCACCACATGGAAGTTTAGAGGGGAGGAAAAGCGAAGTAACATGGAAAAGAAGCGTGTGATGAAAAATGCATGGACAGGGAGGGGGCGACAGTGGTTCCCTGTACACAGCTGTCGACGGGACGCTAAGGATTTTTGCGCTCTTTATCTAGTTGCCCCAAGTGACAGTGCTGTTTCCCAGACTGACCACACAAACGCACGACAGCAAAAACATCCAAACTGTACGTGCGTGCTCGCACAGGATGTTTGAACGTTTAGAGGCTGCTTGAGATGTGTGTTTCTGACGAGAAAAAGGGAGGAAAAAATATCAAACCGAAAAGTTCCAAAGCACCATTTCATTTATTTGCTGAGGAATATGATCCAACTATATCTGTAATAGAAGAGCACGCCGCGCGTCATCCAGAGGACATCAGGTGCTCCGACAACCCATGGGACATCAAATGTAGAGGATTAAGTATGGCTGGAGAAAACTGGTCCTCAGCACTTCAATAGGTGCACAACAAACAGAACTGACGTTTCGACAGATTATGCCTTCTTCAGACATAAGATTATGTCCATGAAGACACAGGATTATGTCTTCTTCTGAAGAAGACAAGGGTAAACTGTATTTTTTTTTTATCTGCTGCCCGCAGATAAACGGAGAAGGAAGTGACGCGCCACCATCAGCGTCAGCCTGAAGAAGCCGGCAGCTGTCGGCGAAACCGTAGCTACAAACAGGTAAACAAAACTGTTTCTGTGTTTAAAAAAGAACGAAAGCATGGGTAAACTGTATTTGCACCATTGTGAAGACTGGATTTGGGATATTTACTAGCCTTCTTATGACCGACGGTCCTTGTTAGGACCAAAACCTGGTCCTAATACGGAGTATCGGTACTCCCTAGGGGTGAGGTTTACAAATAATAATAATAATGCATTGAACTTATATAGCGCTTTTCTAGACACCCAAAGACGCTTTCACACACTCTCACATTCACACACTGCTAGTGATGGTAAGCTACTTGTAGCCACAGCCGCCCTGGGGAGGTCTGACAGAGGCAAGGCTGCCATTTGGCGCCGTCGGCCCCTCTGACCACCACTAACACAGGCAAGTTGGGTGAAGTGTCTTGCCCAAGGACACAACAGCAGGGTACCCCTGGCGGGAGCTGGAATCGAACCCATGACCCTCCGATCATGAGGCAACCCGCTCTACCACCTGAGCTACTGCTGCCCTAGGAGATGTGAATAGAATTTTTGTTACAGATAATATTAGGAATACACTGGTTAGGGTTAGGGTAATGGATTGGGTTAGGCATAGTGGACTCATTAAAACGAATGGAAGTCAATACAAAGTCCTCACATGGGTACAAATACAAGAATGTGTGTGTGTGTGTGTGTGTGTGTGTGTGTGTGTGTGTGTGTGTGTGTGTGTGTGTGTGTGTGTGTGTGTGTGTGTGTGTGTGTGTGTGTGTGTGTGTGTGTGTGATTTGACATGAATAATTTTACATTTGACCCAGGATCCTTTAAAATGGGTGAAATGGGAATAAATATGAAAACAAAAAGTGAACACATAATTTGTCCAATTACTTAACCATCAAACACTGAAAAAAATTAAAAGTTTGCTATGCTGCACCAACAACATAAATCTCATTACAAAACTATTTGTCCTGCTGCTGCTTTGGATTAAACAAAATGGTGCATCTTATAAAGAGAAAAAATGAAAAAAAAATTAACCAACATTCATTTATTTTAAATTTTTTTAATCTGTTAGAATAAATGAAGAAACTTTTTATAGCTAATTATTACTTTTTTCCCCCCTCTGGCTTAGCTAATCCTTTTTAGTCTTCTTTCTATCCATGTACATTTAAAATCTCATGTATGTGATGAAACTTATAATTAGGTAACAGGAATGTGTAAAATGAAGGACACCAGACAAAATAACTAATACACAGCGATAGCTCCACAAACCCTTCAGTAGTTCATTTAGGTTTTAATTTTAAACATTTAATATCTGTTTTACTTTTATAATAAAAACAGACAAGCACATTCATTGAAACCGATCCATTGATGTTTGTATTTACTGTTTTGGATTCTCTGTGCGTTTTTGCACACTGACAGCTTCATGTCAGACTGATTTGTCAAAAGTTTTTCTTTTACCATGAAAACAGTGTGCCGTGCCCTTCACTCTACAACTGTCTGACAGTGTTAATCTGCAGGAGACGACCATGTTGACAGAACACATTAAGGAGCTTTACTGGGGAAAGGTTAAGTATCAACACTGGAACAGAATTTTAAATGGTATAGTAAACCTCTTATAAGACATGGACTTGTATGAGCACGGGCTTTCTGGGGCCGATTCATGCTATAGCCTGTTCGTACACACAGGCTACTTTAGTCACAGCTGCGTGTCATTTCCTGAACATCGTTAAGATGGGGCTTGCTCGTTAGACAGCGAATGTGATTCTAATCTTCTTAGTGGCCTGTCAGCACTTTATCAATCGCATCACCTTGTCTGGTGGATTCTGTTATGAGGTGAGATGACTGTCAGGAGTCAAAGACGGGGAGTGCCCACACTTCATACATCAATAGCGACTGTCAGTCTGGTCCAGGGTACTGAAGGATTATCTGGAATTGGTTTGTGTAATTTGTCGTTGTAAGAGCAGCTGCTCTACCTCTGATTAGTTATTGGACACACACACACACACACACACACACACACACACACACACACACGCACGCACGCACGCACACACACACACACACACACACACACACACACACACACACACACACACACACACACATCAATTAGAGGGCTCCTGGGAGCTTGTCTCAGGAGGACTGAAGCACGTCATCAGATTCACACGGAGGAGGATGGAAACGATAGAACAGTAGACAGAAAGGAGTGGTAAGAGATGAAGGGCTAAAAAGTAAAGGAAACGGGAAAGATCATTTGTTCAGCGTGTTAGCCGTAGCTCAAAGACATCGACTTGCTTCCTCGTGTAACGCATGCACACATATAGAAATATAGCATATAGATAGGCTGAACTGGCTGAATCAGTGAATTATGCTTCATACAAAGAGGCCAAATCATGGCCACTATGTTGACCCTCTACAGGTCTCTGTTCCCATGGTTACCGTTGCTATGATACTGAGTTGGGTCCAGATTCAAATGGACAAACTGAGAAAATGTAATCA